>NW_004955471.1:4593344-4633181 GCF_000276665.1 Chinchilla lanigera
GTGGACTGGTCAACTCTTGGAGAGCTAATGTTTGAGATGATGATTGGAGAGTCTCCATTTCATATTGCTGAGAATCCTGATACCCCTGATCAAAAGGCAATCACTTATCTCCTGCAATTTAAAGAAAGAAAAATTCACCGCACCATGTTTGTCTTCCTGTAGAAGCTGCAAGTGTCCTGCAGAGTTTTCTGAACAAGGAGTCAAAAGAATGATTGGGTTGTCATCCTCAAACAGGGTTTGTGGGTAGTGAGGACCATCAGTTCTTCCAAAACGTGGACTGGGACCTGATAGAGCAAAAGGGGGTGGTACCTCCTTTAAACCAAATATTTCTGGAGAATTCGGTTTGGATAACTTTGATCCGCACTTTACTAATGAACCTGTCCGGCTCACTCCAGATGACAAGGATGTTGTGCAGAGGATCGATGGGTATGAATTTGCAGATTTTGAGTATATCAGTTCTCTTTTGATGTATGAAGGATGGGTCTGATCCTCATTTTCCAACTGTGCATTCTGCTTATGGTGCCATTTAATGCACACAAAAACTTGTTACCACCCTAGATTCAAAGAACCATTTCTAACTTGTTTGGAAGCCAATTTCAATTTTTTGTACTTATATTTAGGTGTAATATTTGATTCTTATAATCTATATTAGATAATACTGAATTTTGTTGTTGTTGTTGATAGACTTGCTGTTTATGGTTGCACTTAAATAACAATGAGGCAGTTGCTTAATAAACAAACTTGTAAAGATTCCATTTGTTGAGTGGAGAAAGAATGTATATTATTTTTCTTGCTATGTATGATACAGGAAAATAATTTGCCTTTTAAGTAGAATGACTTAACTATGCTTGTTTCTCTCCAAACTATGTTACCTATACTTTTGGCACCCACTTTTGTAACCTTCAGGGAAATCCAAAAAGTAACAACAATGTTGAATAAATCGGCAGAAACCACATATATCATAGTTCTACCCCCTTAGTTAAGTCTGTTTAGTAAAATAACACATAAGATACATAGAAGAATTCTTTTCAGAGCAGAGTTTCTCAAACTACTTTTATTAAAATTGGTGGTTAGTTTATGAAAGAGTTGTCAGATATAGCATTCCTGTTTTAGTACTATTTTTTATGGAAAGGACTTTAAAAGTATCCATCATCATCTAAGTAAGTTACTACGATACAATCTTAGTACAATTTAATTTTAGATAAGCTATCCAGTTTTTAAGTTTAGAATGATTTAAAATTTGTAGGGATGTAATAAAATATATTTTGTCTTTGTTAGAGGCCCCATTTCATTAGAACTATAACTCTCCCAAAGCTTATATTCATATATTACCTTTTCTTCTAATAGCTAAGTTTGAAAGTAATGAAAATATAAAAGTAAAATGTATATATACAGTCACATGTTCAGTTTCCAGATGTACATGTTTCTCTTAATGCCTAGAATTTGTTTTAAAACAAAAAGCAGTATTCACAATATAAACTTATAGAGAATTCTGCAATGTCAGGAATATGTTTGTGAATTAGCTTTTAACTGTTACTTTTTCATGCAGGGTATTCAGAATGTACAGTAATCATACAGGCAGCTTGTTTAAAATGTTTATTACTGAGCCCACATTAGAATTCTTTTGGGCCTTTGGCCCTCATTTTGAGAAACACTTTCTTCAAGTTATTCCTTCGTCCTCCAGTTAAATAGTAGAAAGCATACCCGTGGTATAGAATCTTAAGATAGTAATCAGCAATTTACAACCTTAGGAATATTTTAAAGCAAATTTTAAATGAATGACTATGTTTGATATCGTCTCTGTTCCCCAGTTTTGTCAGCTTTCTAACAATGATATACAAGTGAGGAACATTTTTCTTTGATGAGGTCTTAACTGTTATTCAGAGTGGTCTGGTGTTTTTAAATTTATTAAGTAGGAAGATTTACTGTGGATATTTTATGCAGAATGGCATTACAAATATGTTTTTAACTGTCTATCTGAAGTTGTGAAGTGTCATACCATTTCTTTTCATGTTATACAAAAATTCTCTAAAAAGAGAATGAGGCAGTTTACAGAGAGAATTGTTGGCATTTTGTTGTTGTAGGCAATAATTTATTTTTCAAAAGCCTGTGGTCAGATCATTTTATGTATATGCATATGTATTAAATACTGTACATTTACTCCATAAATTTGTTTTGTTTTGATTTTTGTCATGTGGAATACTGCCTTGGTTATCATAATGTAATCTCCATTTCTGTACCTTCTTTTTCCATGTTAAAATCCTTAAAATAAAATATTTAATACACAAGAAAAGATAGCTGCAAATGCCACACTCTGAACTTGACCCTAGTTTCTAGGATACATCATTTTGAAAGCCTAAAATCTCTCCACTGATTATGATGGTGGAATTAAATTTTCAGTACTGAAACTGTACATTTTTAACTCAGAATAGTAAATGACCTGCTGAGCTGTGTTATCACTATTGCTGATCACTGGTCTTTATCATGAAGACAAGTTAAACTGGTTTTTGAAGAATTGCAGTCCCTGTGTGTAAATATTCTTTGGAAAACTATGAAAAGGATGAATAAGAGTATGGGAGAGCCTATAGATACATTTTAAGAGAGATAGCATAAGTGTACTTTTATAAATGTATATGTGCTGAGAATGTTGTAAGTGTTAGTATATTACACTGGCAAACTTTCCTGGTGATTGTTTTTTAAAGGCCACAACCTCACAGAGGAGAGATTTAATCAGGCTCATAGTATTGGTAGTTTCAGTAGCTGGCCAGAGGACTTCAAGACAAGAAAGTAATGGCAGAAAGGTGTGGTGGAGCAAGGGTGGCCGGGATGTAAAACAAGGGAGCAATGCCCAAGAGGGAGGGGCCAGGGACCAGATTTATATACAAGGTTATGCCTCCATGACCCAGCCAGACATTCCCAGAAGTGTACTTTACTAATTTCTCAGGCAGCTTCCAAACCAGTCAAGTCAACAATTGAGCATAAACATCTGATTCCACCCTTCTCAACTTGACATTCAAACACATCTCCTGAAACCATAGTTAATCTCCAAATAAAGGCACTTACAACTTCATAACTCTGCCTACACACAACCAAAAAATAGTAACCCCTTCCTCAAAGTCTCAACAGTTCCAGCATTGCTCAAAAGTGAAAGTCAATGTCTCCTCTGAGAATCAAGTCAAACTCTTAGCTGGGAATCTCTATAAAATTCAAAAAGAAAGTTATTTAATACCCAAATATAATGACACAGGATAGACATTTTCATTCCAAAAGGGATGAACAGAAGATAGAAAAAAAAAATCAGACCGAAGAGGACAAAAACCAACCAGGGCAAACATGAAATACTATACCTCCATGTTCTAGCATCCAGGGAACATGGTGGTAAGATGTGAGCCTCAAAGGACACACGGTCAGCTCCACTGTATGACCTTGCTGGTTGTAGCCCGCATGACCTCTCTCTGGTTGGCTATATTCACTCTCTGCAACTTTCGCTGGGGAATGGTCCATGTTCCTACTATCTTTGACTTCCTACACCTTCTACTTTATTCCCACAGTTTCAGACAGTTATCTCTCAGGGCCACACTGTCTGGTCTCTCCGGCGTTCCTTTGATATCTGTCTGAAAGTATTTATAACCTCACAACTGTTGCATTTTGCATGCCTGAACAACCAGTATCACCTGAATAATGCCAAAATCTGCAAACAGCTTGAACAGTAGCCAGATCCTCTTAGATCATGGCTGCAGCAACTTCTGATTACTGGATGGTGAAACAAATCCCAGGGAACCAGTTTCATAGGTAACCCTTACAATTTCTCCCACAAACCAGTTCCAAGGTGTGTGAACCATACGCTCAGATACAGTCACAGAAACAACCCCACTTCTCTGGTACCAGTTTTCTTCACTGATCAGCTTTCTTTTTGCTGATACAGAATACCCAACACTCACAATTTAAAAGAGGTGAATATGGCTCATGGTTTCAACGGTTTGAGTACATGCCTAGCTGGTTGGTTGAGCAAAGTATGGTTGAATGCAGTTGCTCACCTTGTGCAGGCTGGGAAGCAGAGCAGGAAATAATGTTCCAAGAGGAAGAGGCCGGAGACTAGATATAGTACTCAAGGTCATGCCTCCATGATCCACCCAGACACACTCAAAAGTATGCTTTACAAATTTCCCAGGGAGCTTCCAAGTTAATCAAGCTAACAATTAAGCACAACCATTGCAGAAATTTATTATTTTTAACTTACACATCTGACCTAAATTTAGTTATGTAAGCCTAGAAAAAAAAAAATCTATCTAAAATGAGTGTGAAAACCAACTCCATGTGTCACACACAGCCATGACTCAATTTCATTACCACTGTAAGTACCAAGAAAGATAACTCAACTATGACAGCATGGGTAAACTGTTAGTGATTATGACCTCAGAAAATAAATAATTTCAAAACCATTGTGAACTCTCTGCCAATTTAGAGGCTAGATTAACCACAACACCAACATATATCGCAGTTTCTGCCAGTAGTAAAACCAGAGTCAGAATTTGAAAGTTTACTTACTAGATAAATCATTTCTAAGGAGTCGTCTGATTTTCAATCCTGTCTTTAGTTCATTTTAAGTATAACATATCACACAAATAAGGTATAGTCAATGAGAAAAAAATTAAGTAGAGATAATGTATCAAATATTGCATCTCTTTAAAACTTAGATGAGCACACTTTAAAGTTATAATAAAATGGTATTTAGGATCAATTTTCTGAATAACTTACACATCACTTAGAAATGTTTGCTGTCAGAAGTTCCAGGATTTAGATTCCAGTATATGACATTTATGTCTATAATAGGATAATCTCTTTTTCCCACTCCTAAGCTGGGTAAGGTTACTCAACAACAGCAACACTTAAACAGAGACCAAGGATCATTAGTACAATACTAGGGAGAATTGACAACTGAATCACATATTACTGAAGGCTTAAAATATGTGAGTACTCTGGTATTGGTGCTAAGAGTTAAAAACAAAACAACTGACAAACTTGACCCTTTGGAACATTTTCTATAACTTTTCAACTGGGATAATTAAATTTTTTGCTGAGACTAAACTTAGAAAAGACTTCTGGATAATTTAAGCTACTTGAGATATTATATTTAAACCAAGAACTTTTAGAAGGAATATAAAAATCTCCATAGCGCATATACTAAAATATGCAAAAAACTTGTCATTATTACAGGATTAACTGGTGTTTGCATTTAACAATTCACAGGTATAAACAACTTTTATTACCATGACTATCCCTACTGCATTAGAAGTCATTTAAAGCCTAGATCATTTCTCTTTAATCACCTGTGCTTGCCATATTTTCATCCTTGTTCCTTCTCTCATTCTGAACAGTTTTGTTAGGGGAACTCATCTGCACCCAGGAATCAAGGAACTCCTGAGTTGCAGAACACATATTCAAATGCTTCCTGCACATATATTCAAATGCCTCCTCCATCTGGGATGAAGCTTCCAGTTGGCCTAATAAAAATATGAAATTTCACAACCAAAATAAATCTTCTTTGTATCTTTTCAAGGAAAACTATCAATTATTCTTTTCCAGCATCCTTTGGAGCACATCTGTAGTAGATAAAAGACAGCCCAAGTCCTCAAAAGTCCAAAGTTGTATTACAGCCTAATCCACAGAAAACCCAGAGCTCCAAAATGTGTGGTACTATATAAATAAAGGTGCTAAAATTAAAAGAACAGAAAGACAAACCACGTTACACTTATTAAAAAGAAAAAGTAGGGTGATTCTACTAATACTAGATAAAATATATTTGAGAAAGAAATATTGTAAGAAATAAAAATATCACTATATAATGATTAAAAATCACTTTATCAAGAAGATATAATACTCCTAAGTATATGCTTAACCTATCTCCAAACTACTTAAATTTTAAAAATGATAAAATTGCAAAGAGAAATCGGCAGCTACAGTTGGAAACTTTGATACCTTTTATAGTAGTAATTGATACAAAAAAGAAGAAAGCAGTAAGAATACAGGAGACTCAAATCACACTATCAAGCAACTAATCCAATTGATATTTATTGCATAAAAAAGAAACAAATTAATTTTAAAGTAAACAAATTTAGAGTATAATTGAAAAGCAGAGGAGAAATCAACAAAAGAGAAAATAGAAAAGCAATAAGGAAAAATCAATAAATTTAAAGGCGTGGTCTCTGAGAAAGTTAATAAAATTAATAAGCTGCTAGTCAAACTAATAAGGAAAAAAAAGTGAAGCTACAAATTACCAGCATAGTAAAAAAGTGACATCTCTACCGATTTTTCATAAAGTAACACATGTATACAAATTCAACAACTTAGAAAAACTGGCATTCTTTTTTTTTTTTTTTTTTTGGTTTTTCTCCGGTACCAGGAACCGAACTCACGACCTTGCATTTGCCAGGCAGGTGCTTTGCCGCTGAGCTAAATCCCCAGCCCCAAAACTGGCATTCTTGAAAGACACAAATTAGCGAAGCCCACTCAAAAAGAGATAGCCAGAATAGCCTTATATTTGTTTTTTTTAATTGGCTATGGAGTCAAAACTTTTTCATAAAATTCCAGACTCAGGTGGCTTCATTCATGAATTCAACTAAATATTTAAGGAATATGTAATATATCAAGCTCATAAAGAATCTTCCAAAAAGTAGGAAAAGCATCACAGTGCTGGATTTCAAATTATATTACAAAGCTACAGTGATTTAAAAAAAAAAAAATAGGTATGTGGATCATGGGAACAGAATAGAGGATGCAGAAACAACTCCAGGTACATTCAGCAAATGATCTTTGACAGAGAGGCCAAAAACACAGTGGAGAAAAGTAGCCTCGCTAATAAGTAATGCTGGGGAAATTAGCTATTCACATGCAGAAGATTCAATCTAGACACATATCTCTCACTGTGTACTAAATAGAAGTCAAAATGGTCAAAAGATTTAAATATTAAAACAGAAACAATCTACCGGGAGATAATACAGGTGAAACTCTTGAAGGCACTGGAGCCATAAGGACTTTCTGAACAGATCTCAGCTGTATAAAAAATAATATCAAGTATCAATAAGATAATGTCAACTTTAAAAGCATCTGTACAGCAAAAGATAAAACCAACAGCGTTAGCAACAAACCCATAGAATGGGAAAATTTTTTGCAGCTATTCCTCAGAAGAATATATAAATAATTCAAAAAATTAGATTACCCAAAGTAAAAAAAGTCAAAAAATGGGCCACAAATGAATGTGACACCTCTCAGAAAAGGAAGCACAAATGACCAATAAATACATTTAAAAATCTTCACTATTGCTGATCGTTAGAAAAATACAAATTGAAACAACACTGAGATTCCCAAAAAGAATGTCTATCACCAAGTAATCAAATAATAATAAGGCTGTGGAGGAAAAAGGAACACTTCTACACTGTTGGTGGGAATGCAAACTAATTCAACCACTATGGAAATCAACATGGGGTATCCTCAAAAAACTAAAACTAGAGATCCCATTCAGCCCAGCTGTTCCCTTGTGGGTATCTTACCCAAAGAGTTAAGGACAGCATACTACTGTGGTACATGCATGCTCATGTTTGCAGGAGAACAATTCACAAAAGCTAAATCTTGGAATCAGCTTACATGTCCATCAACTGATGAATGGATGAAGAATATATTTCTACACAGTGTAGAGGTACTCTGCCATGAAAAGGATAACTTTGAGTCATTTGTAGGAAAATAGATTTGAGACCATAATATTAAGTGAAATAATTCAGACACAGAAGCTTAAATATTGCATGGTTTCTCTTATATGAGAGCACAGATGGAGGGAGGGGAGATAGGAGAGGAAGGGGACAAAAAAGCTAAGTGTTAACATACGTGTACCAACTCCCCATGATGAATGCAATCATTATTTACAGCAAACATATAGTAATAAAAATTTTTCTGTAATTCTGTAATATTTCTGTAATTCTGTAATATTTTGAGATAACAAAATATAAAAATAAAAAATGAAATGTCACACTTTTTCTCACAATTGTCATTTAAATATCTGCCTTTGTCAAACACAAAGCCTTATCAACAGGATGCAAGTAAAATAAAGGCAAAAGAATGAGGACTAAAGACAAATATTGCCCTAGAATAGTTGTGTTAGACCTAAATGTCATATCTTTTTTTAAGTTTACTCTTGGTAAAACTTAATTCATTCACTTACACTGTGAAAGTACTTTCTTTAAAACATTCCTTTATACACTAGAATTATTTTCATTTTATTTGAGAGATGAGATTTACAAAGCTAGCAACGTTCTTTCATCTTTATTTGCTTGTTTGTTACATTCAGAATGCGTCTTTATAGTGATGCTTCAAAATATGTTATGCTCAAATCTGCTTCAGGTGTGTGATTAAATTACATTGCATATGTGTGTGATTTCTGATACTTTAAGAAGTTTCACATTCACACATTAACATTCTAATAAATAGTATAAATTTTGTGGTTGATAATAAATTGCACAACACATTTATTACCTTTATTAAAAATAGGTTCAGCCATTTATTTTTATCCTAAAATGGGATAGTACTGGAAGAATTAAGATTGAAAAGAAGTGTTATTACTTTCGAGGATGACCCCATGTCTTGTATGTCAGTTGGGTCATTCTTTGTACCTACCATTGCAGATCCAACCAGTTTAGTGTCGGTTCCAGCAGAAGTGTTCTGGTTTCAGTGATTAACAGCACTGTCATGTTACCTTTTAGAAGCACACTTCTTAAACCTGAGGTAATATTTGTATGTTTTTATCTATTAAAATTTCAAGAAATCTACACAAGCAAATAACTACAGTTGCAGACTTACATGTGTATGCAAATCTGTCCATTATGAAATTATTTATAATCACAAAAGTATAGAGAGCCCAAAAACTGAAGAATTATTAAGTAATGGTTCATAAACAAATGGAATATTATACAAAACTTAAGCACTGTTTTCATAAATGTTCAATGAGTGAGAAATATTTAAAATAATGAAAGAACAAGATAAAATACAAAGTGTGTTAATAGAATAATCCATATTCTATTACATATATTTCATATACAAACAAATATACATATCATGCATTCATTATTCAGAAAAACAGATATACACAAAATGATGAATGCTTATACTTAGATAATAATTACAGGTAATATTTTCAGCAAACTTTTTGCTACTTTTTTTCCAATTTTAATTAATAATATACCACTTTTTTGTACCAGAAATAGAACTCATGACCTTGTGTTTGCCAGGCAGACACTTGTGCCACTGAGCTATATCCCTGGTCTTGTATCACTTTTCTAAACAGGAAACAATGAACATTTCCACAAAGATATAAGTGAAATCTACCACTTTCAAGTTTCAACAATGGAGAGAGAATTTTGAATAAGTACATAAAGCTGAAAATAAGAAATGTCTTCTAAAATAGCATGGAGTTCATAACTCCATAACACATTAAGATGTGTTAATAGAACACATCTTAATTCCCCTTTTCATACTCTTTCTCTACCCGTTTTTTTCCTCTCTTTTCATCTCTTAATCCTCTTCCAGGTTGAGAGAGATCTGTCTCCCTATTTCCTGTTATCTATTTTCACTTTGCTCACTTATAATTTGGGTTTCTCGGATAGGAGAAATCATGTGATATTTAAGCTTCTGTGCCAGATTTATTTCACTTAACATTATCATTTAAGGTGCATCCATTTTCCTATAAATGACTCACATTAGTCTTTTGCTATGGCAGAATAGTAGTCCGTTATATGTAAATATCATGTTTTCTTCATCCACTCATCTGTTGATAAGTATACAGGCCACTTTCAAGTTTTAGCTATTATGAATTGTGCTGTTATAAACATGGGTTTATGCATCACTATGGTATGATGTCCATACCTCTGTAGAGAAGATACCAAGAAGGGGACTAGCTGGGTCAAATGAAATTTCTAGTTTTACTTTTCTGAGGACTCTATCTACTGATTTCCACAGTGATTGTGTCTGCTTACATTCCCAACAACAGTGTAGAAGGGATTCTTCTCCCTCTGTGGCCTCATCAGCATTTCTCATTTGATTTCTTGATGATGATTACTCTTTCTGGGATAAGAAGGAATCTCAGTGCTGTTTTAATTGGCATTTTTCTAATGGTCAGTGATGCTGAGCACTTCTTTGTGTATTTATTGGTCATTTGTATTCTTCTGTGAAGTGTCTATTTCACTGACACATTTTTTGATTTGGTTTATTATAGGTGGTCTAATTTTTTGAGTTCTTTGTATAATCTAGATATTAGTCCTCTGTCTGAGGAAATATTAGTCCTCTGTCTGAGCCAGAAAAAATGGTATTTCCATTCTGTAGCCTATCTTTTCATTTCCTTGGTCATTTCTTTTTCTGTGCAGATTTTGAATTTGATACAATCCTATCCTATTGATTCTTGATACTGTTTCTTGTGCAAGGAGGATTTCATTCAAAAAGTAATTGCCTACATCTATGACTTCAAGAGTTTTATCTGTTTTATTTTCCACCAGGTTAAGTGTTTCTGTTTTAAGTTCTTTGATGTAAGGTTTTATTTTACTTTAGTACATATTGAGAGATATGGGCCTAGACTCAATGTTCTGCATATGGATAGCGAGTTTTCCCAGCACCATTCAGCATTTTAAAGGAAGCAATTTTTAGGAATGGAATTTGTTTAAAGGACAGCAATTAATATGAAAAAAAGCTTGAAAGCAGATTAAATGGAGAAGTCCTTAAGACCTAAGATTGACCATCCTAGGAAAGGAAAAAATTAAATGACACAGATTTTGCATCATCCAATGAAGAAATAACTAATGGTCAGGGCTAGCTAGGAATAAAATGAGATTCCTCATTGGACATCAAGTTCTCCCTTTCACACAAAAGAACCTATAGGATAACCACTTTGAAATCTGTCACTGTTTTAAATATACCCTTCTTCATCTTGTCTCAGAGGAGCTAGACATTAGATGGGTATTTAAACTAGCTGTACTCTAATGAGGCCTATTGCTGAGTTATAAACTATACTTCTCACGTTTCTTTTTACAACAAACTAAAATCAAGTTCATGTACCATCATTCAGTAGCAAGTTAGTGTTTCTGCTCAGCCCTTTCACTACTCACTAATATTCCCACAGAGGGGAGGGGACAGACAGGAGTTCTTTCAAATGACCAGTTTCTGGGCATGTTAACAAGATGATTCCATTCATAGTTCAACACCACTAGCCAAACAGCAAATTGCTATTTTGTGCATTGCTCTCCATGCTTTATCCCTGTTATCTACTTCTCTTTGCATTTCATGGTTCTTGTTTGGTGACTAACATTACAATTAAAGATTTGTAAAATAGTTATCATCCCAACTGCCTGAAAGGGTAAATTTATAACAATAATATCATACTGCTGTATAAGCTTAGATCTAACTTATAGTTCTGATTTTATCATAATTGAATAAACATCATACAACTGACTGGTCTTCTCTTCTATTATGATGTTAGAGGTAAATATCATTCATTGTAAGAGAATCATCTGGCTTCATCATTATAAATTTCTGGATAAGTTTCTCACCCAGAGAGTTTATTGACAGAAAATAGCCTACATTGACCAGGTGAAATTTTTTATAGGATTATTTTATAATAGTCACCCAAAGAGTTTAGCACAAAAGAATGCAAAAAAAAATCTGTCCACACACTAAAGACCAAAAGAATCCAACTGAAGGCCTGGATCCCATAGCAATCTCCTACATGAGTCCAGCTGAAAACCTAGAGCCCATAACAATGCCACCTATGAGTCCAACTAGAGGCCAAAAGGCCACGACAATGTCTCATGCAAGCCTGCTTCAAGGATCTGTGCTAAAAAGGCCCCAAAGTCAGTGGTGGAAGCTAGAAAATTAGTGCCAGTGGGGTGAAGGATCTGTGCTAGTGGGCTGAGGGATCTGTACTGGAGCCAAGAAGCAACAATCAAAGTAAGAAGCAGAGCTCTCTCAAAAAGTACCACAGCTATCCTCAGTGACAACGAGGTCCTGAGCACCTCCAACAGTGAGAACAGTCAGGTCCACATCAAGAAAGCCAGCATAACAGGCTCTTCCAGGAGAACCAACAGCACTCAAGAGTACCAATATCTCCCTAACAGCCTCTCTGCTTCTCCAGTCCTCCTGGGTGGGCCTCCTACACCCAGCACCACACTGGTTCTGTTCAGCTGGGTGTTACAAGTTGACCACCGGTTATCAATCCACCACAGCATCCAAGGACTAGGGTACCCACAGGGTGTCCTGGAGCCCATCCACTCAGAGGAACAACTGTACAATGTTGCTAAGTTATGACATTTTGCAGATTAGTTACATCAAGTGCATTTATGATATTTTCATGTTAAAATGGATTTATCACAATGCAACCCACCCTCGTCAAAGAGATCAATGTAGTGACATTGACCCTGGATATCCTAGAATATTTTTATTGTGATAAAAAACATAACATAAAATTGTACAGTTTTCATGTATAAAGGTACAGTTCGATAGTGTTAAGCATTAGTCTAGTTGTGAAACACATCTCCATGGGGCTGGGAATTTAGCTCAGCAGCACAGCGCCTGCCTCACAAGAGCAAGGTTGTGAGTTCGGTTCCTGGTAAAAAACAAAAAAAAAAAAAAAAAAAAAAAAAGACACACATCTCCATGACTCTTTCATCTCTTACAACAGAAACTCTATACAAAGTAAACACTTCCCCCTTGTCCTAGATTTAGTCCCTGGTAACTAGCACTCTTCTTTCTATTTTTAAGAATCTGATCTTTGCACATATTTTCTCTAATTGTCTTGTACTCCCAATATGTCTCTGAAAACAAGGAGAAAATGTAGAATAGTGTTTCAGTTCTCAGCCTTTTTAGAACAAATTAGTCATTATTCAAATATAAGGTTTCTCTAAATGTCATAGTACATAATATCTTAATGTTACTACAACTACATAAGCAATTTAAATAACAATGGTCATTTCTTATTCTTGTAAAGTGATTTTTAGAAAAATGTAGAAGGCATTTAAGTTGATTTTCTTTTCCAGTTTTGTTCAAATACAACAAGAATATAATTAGTTGAACAGGTTGACTAACTATAATATATATCACCTCCTCGATGTGAAAAACCCAATAACAAGCTTGAAGTAAGATAAAAAGCCTTACTTCCCTTAAAAAATTACATTCAGAATGATGAAGTAAAAGACCTTTGATTTTCTCTTTTTTGGAGAAGGAAAGTATTTTTTAAAAGAAAGGTTAAATGCACATATTTTTAATTAAGCAAGTTAAGATATGGGAATAACTAGAAGACATTTGTTTTTCTCACTATCAAGTAATCACTTCCACATTATTGAACAGTTTGAGTTTGACCATTTCAATGCCATTTATTAATGATACTGGAAGTAAGTCAACATTTTTCTTGAGTTCTTTTTGCTTAAAGGAAATAAAAGAATGTAAGAATTCAGTTTGGGCAATGAAATTACACAAATATTTCACTTTAGATAATTCTTCCTTTTGTGAAAGTGTTTACTTTCACTTTAGATAATTCTTCCTTTTGTTTTCTTTCATCTGACCCCTAACTTCAAAGTTTCTCACAGAATTCTTGATTTTACACATATTTTTGAAATTGATTAAATACAAAATTATCTCCAAATGAAGTGCCTCCAAAAACAAACACTTTACAAAATGGCCCAAAATATTAGAACCAGCTCAAGAAAAACAACTTAATTTCTTAAAAAGAGGTAAAGCCTGAAGTTTTCAAGGTCAACAAATGTGAATCTACTATAGTGATAACCTAGCAAATCATCCATTGTACTTCATCACGATCTTCATTTGTTAATTAAGAGACAGAAAAATAAATGAATCCCCAAAATTACAAAAACTTACTAAATAGTCTGAAATAAAACAATAACCTTTTAATTCCCAATTTTATAATGTTGTGATGGTTGACTGATTGTGTCAACCTAAGTAAGTAACACCCAACTAAACTGGCTCGGCATATTTGCAGGTGTGGAAGACCCACTCTAGGGAGGATTATCACCACAATGCAATAAAAGGGAAACTAAGAAGGAAGTATTGCTCTGGTCTTCAGAGGAGCCCCAGTCTTCACTTTCCCCTTGGACGTCACCTTCTGGCTTCCAGCACAGACTCTTCAGCCCCGGCACCAACCTTTCCACCTTCCACCATACCTTTTGCCCTTCTGATACGGACACTATACTGAGCTCCAGGTCTTCAACTGGGTCTTTAGGATCCCCAGTGCACAGACAGAACTTTTGCACTCTTCCACACCTGATGTTGTGGGAAGCCATTGTAAACCAATCTTGGCAATTCTTATATATCTGTAAATCTTGTATTAAATCTGTTTCTCTAGGAAGCACTGATTGATACAAATGTTCTTTTCCTTGAATTCTATTTGTCAGCACAGGTCATGAATTCACTATGTGTTTTATAGAGCTTCTAACCAAGCTTTTAACCAAATTGACTCTGGTGCATATTTGCCAATTTGTCAGAGGCATATATTTTAAATTATACTGTGCTTGCAAAAATTGAAACAAAGCAACATATTACATAGCTTCAAGTTCTTCCCATTCATCTCACTATAAGTTTCGATATTAGCCAAGATAATGATGTTCACTAGGAAATACAGTAACAGCTTTAAATACCTATATGAAAAATACCCACTCATTCAAGGATTAAGAGCATTTTAAAAAACACTGTGCCAGGTGGTGTTGGTGACACAAAGATAGGTAACTATTCCTTCCCTTATTTGATTTTTGATCCTTGCAGTATAAAAAAAACTACATTTTATAAATCCCATAAATAAATACCTCAACAAAAGAAAGCCATATGTGACAAACACACAGATAACATTATACTGAATGAGAAAAAGTTGAAAGCTCTTTTTTATGATCTACACCACACACACAAAAAGAAAGTGCTAACTTTAACCACTCTTATGAATAATAAGATTCATAAGCACCAGAAGTCCTAGTTAGACCAATTAGGAAAGAGAAAGAAATAAAAGAATAAAGGGTACTCATTAGAAAGAAGCAAGTCAAATTTTCCCTACTTTTAGATGACATAATTATATATCAATAAGCTGTTAGAACTAATAGACAAATTCATTAGAGAATATAATATCAATATTTAAAATCACATATACCACAATGTATTAGTTGAAAAAGAAATAAACAATCTCCTTTAAAATAGCAAATAAACAAATAAATACATTTGAATAAAGTTAATCAGTGAGGTAAAGATCTCTATGAAAACTATAAAACACTAATGAAAGAAAATAAAGGAGACATACACACAAAAGGAAGGACATTCCATGTTCATGGACAATGAGAATGCTGTTGAAATATTAGGCTACCCAAAGCAATCTACAGATTTAATGCAAATAATCAAAATTCCAATGGTATTTTTTACAGAAATGGAATAAAAAATCATATGTAATCATAAAAGACCACAAATAGTCAAAGCAATTCAGTGCAAAAATAACAAAAATGGGAACATCAAAAGACATGCTAAAAAGCTATTGAAATCGAAAAGTACATCCTCAGCATTAAAATACACATAAAAAACAATGAAGTAAAATAAATAACCCAAAAATATATCTGTGCATCTACTGAAAATGATTTTTTTTAAAGTGTCAAGAACAAGCACTGGGAATAGGACAATCAAATGAGGCTGTGACATTCACATGCAGAAGATTGAAACTAGGTCCCTATATATCACCATATATAAAAATCAAATCAAAATGGATCAAGAAGTAAATATAGACCATAACTATGAAATTAATAGAAAAAACATAGGGGAAGTACTTTAGGATATTTGTGTGGCAAAGAGTTCATTTAGACATGACCTCAAAATCACAGGCAAACAAAAGTTAAAATAGACAAAGGGAGTATTATATCAAACTACTGTAAGAAATTTCTGAACAGCAAAGAGAACAATCTATTAAAAGAAGCAAATACAACAAGGGGTTAATATCCATAATATAAACAACCGAACAGGAAAAAAATAAATTGTTCAACTTTAAAATGAGTGGGGCAGGGCATAAATCTCAACAGCACAGCACCTGCCTAGCTGACAAGTGCAAGGTCATGAGTTCAGTTCCTGGTACAAAATAATAAAATGAAATAAAATAAGCAAATGAGCCAGATTTGATGATACATTTCTCTAATTTCAACATTGGGAGAGATTGAGGCTGGGAGATCATGAGTTCTAATCTAGCCTGGGCAATTTAATGAGACCCTGTAAAGGAAAAAATAAGCAATGTCATCCAGTTCCTTGCATGTTGTCACAAATGATGGCATTTCTTTCATTTCTTTGTTACTTATAACTGAATATATATATATATATATATATATATATATATATATATATACATAAAATCACATTTCCTTTATCCATTCATCCATCAGTAGACATTTGTTGACCACTATGAAGCAGCTCTGAGCAGGACTTAAATTAACCAATTGGCTTTTCAGGTTTAGTTGTGAGTCTGTCCAAGGCCTGGGCTCCTTGTCTGGAAATGGATGGTGGACTCATAGTAAGTGAATCTTTGTGAGTCACTGATCCCTACTGAGGCCTGTAAGATCGGGTGAAGCTGTGAAGCCTCAAAGGCTAAGACAAGATCCCAGCCAAGGACACCTGGATCCAACCTCAACTAGATAAAGACTGCAGCCTCGGGCATTTCACTCCTGGGTGGATTAACTTAATACCTTACTTGGAGAAGTCCTTGAGCAGTCTCACCCTTCTTGAGTATTCTTTTCCCTTCTTCTGATAATTAAGTAAGTATAGGCCACCCAGAGAAGGTCTAGGTCTTATCTCGGAGAGAATCATGAATTCCCACATAAGAGGGCTTTGGTCCTCCTGAAGCCCCGAAATTATTCCATTTGCCTCTTTTTATTTAGCCTTCACTGTACACTTGTTTGTGAGATTGTGGACCAGATCACTCCACAATAACTAAGGGATATTACTAATGACATATTTAAGTTGATTCAATCTCTTGGCTATTATGGATATTGCTAAAATCTCTTTCCTTTCTTTGGATTTATACTCTGTAATGTATTATTAGGTCATACAGTAGTTGTATTTCTAGGTTTTTTTAGGAAACATCTATTATTTTCCATGATGATTGTTCTACTGTACATGACTACAAACAACATTGTGTTAATTAAAATAAGTGAGGCACAGAAAGATAAATATCTTATGGTCCCATAAATATGTGAAAACTAAAATAATTTTATTTCACAGAAGTAGAGAGTAGAATACGGGTTACCAGAAACTGGAAAGAGTTGATTAATGAGTACAAAAAGTTATATAGGAAGCAAAATACTATACTGAGTTTAATTCAAATATATATAGGCAAGATCCAACATGGCTGAATAGAGGAGGAGTCATGTTAGGCTCAGGGAAGATCAACTAAAAACACAAGAAACTGTAAGCAGGAGAAGACCATACACCCTGATATAGAAAATCAATTTGAAAGAAAATATTTGTAGATCACACAAAAGATACACGTAGGAATTATAAAAAGAGAAAACTGTCTGCCAGGGCTGGTCCACAGGGCCCCTACCCTCGCCAACCTTGGGAACAGCCCTCTTGAGAACTTCCCAAATAGCCATGGTGAACCATGGAGCATGGTAGAGCCTATCCTTCTAGGATAAACTTAGAGTACATGGGCCCTTTCATCATACTGTCTTCTCTCCAACCACTGAGGAGAGTACGGTGCAGCAGGATCTTCACCATACCACATTAGTAGTGGAAGTGACACCCACCTCACCTGATGTCAGGCTGTGATAAGATAAACAAGTAAACACTGCTTATTGTCTTCTATACTGGGCTCTGGGCATGCCCAAGTCACCACTGCCTACCTCAAGTTTGTACCACACCAACTGAGACCTTCATCTGGCTCCTGGAGCTAGTACTAGTCCTGTTGGAGTCTGTGGCTCACACCCAGAGATTGCTTGAGTTCCCACCTAATGCTCACTTCTTCATGCCACCCTAGACCTTCCAGAGACTCTGACATCCATCACCCATCCTGGGCAGTGTGGGTCTACACAGGGAGCCTCAGTCAAACGTGAGTCTCCAACTATTTCACTGGGCCTACCTGAGCCCCCAATTAGCACAAGGCATCCCACCTCCACACTGTATGTATCAGAAGTTCTACTGTAGCAGAAGGTGCCCCTATTAGCCAGTATACCTTAGCTTGTTAGTTGCCCAGGTAATTGTTCCAGCTACAGTTCCTGTAATTTTGTTTCTTGGAAACAACTAGTCACTATGATGCATTTTGTAAGAACTAATCCCAATTGATAAGCCATTCTGCTTCCATACTTCCTGCTTATTTGTTGTTGTTGTTGTTGTTGTTGTTTTTGGTTTTTCTCCGGTACCGGGAACTGAACTCACGACCTTGCGCTTGCCAGGCAGGCGCTTTTGCCACTGAGCTAAATCCCCAGCCCCCATTTCCTGCTTGTTTATCTCATATACGCCCTACACCAGCAGACATCAGGGCCTGATATTTTGGGAATGATCCCAATCAGTGCCTTTTGATGTAAAATAGATCTGCTTCCAAATCCTGAATATCACTTCAATGTTTATGTTTGCTGTTGGACTACTAGCACCTCTCTACAGTTCCAGAAGGGAACTACAGCTGGTACACTAGGCCAGATCTCTGCCTACTCTGCAGCAAAGGTTAAAGGTCTGATTTGCCTTGTGCCATGGACTCCCATGAGACACTACTCAATACCCAGCACCCCCTTCACCTTCTAGAAACTCCCCCCAATAAACCCAGGTACACTAGGGACCAGCCTCCCTATCTGGTCCCACAGACACTAGAATAAACATCAAGTACCCAGCATTGATCCTCAACTGGCAGGAATCCATGCCTAGAGCCTCAGAATCCAATGCCTCACATCTTCCCTGAACTTGTGAACTGGTTTGGACAGTTGCCACAAATAAGAGTGTACCGACAAGGGACCCTACAAACAGAACAGTTCCCAGATGAGCCCACAGGCTATAAAGAGGGACAGAGAGGAACGTGACTTGTGGGATTAAAGACTACAGGTTCTGGAAGAAAATCACTCTTCTGGAAATATACAGAAACTTTTTTCTTCTTTTTCTCCCTGTTTCTGACCCAATTTTCCCCTATATTCATTTTTTTTATTTTTGTTATATTTTTTGTTGATTGAGTTTGAAATTTTATCACCCATTTTCCTGTTCCCCCTTTTTAATATTACTTTGTTTTACTTGTTTGAATAGGTTCTCTGTTTCTCTCTATATCTCTCTCTGTCTCTCTCTCTCTCTCTCTCTCTCTCTCTCTCTCTCTCTCTCTCCTTGTTATCTCTCTTTCAACTTGTTTTCTTAGTATTTTATCTTCTAGTTTAATCTCTATGCCTTATTATTTATCCTTTTGCTAGTTGGTTTTTCTGATAGTTTTCTTTTACTCATTAAGGCCTTTTATACAAATTGTACTATCTTCTTCCTACCTTCCATTGCTTCCATTGCTTTTCAAAACCTTATTTTTTTACTTCTATCTTCATACTTCCAAGCCCACATCATTTACGCTTATTATCTGTAGATAGTTAACTACATCTTACTGTGGTTGAATGCTGTTCTATTGTGAATGGAGATAAAGTTGCTCTATTGAGTAGATATTTACTGCAAATGAATATCTGATTTATCTTAGAATTTGCATTATAACTGTAGATCTTTTTCCTATGATTAATGTGGTATAATGGAGTTTGTCATTATCCAGTTTGTGTTTGATACTATTGTTGTTTATGATTTTACTACTTTAGCCAAGGTGGAATAGTTGTTGCTATCAATTTGTTCTCTCTCTATGCCAAAATCTAGATTGCTTTGGGGTCATAAAAAATACTACAGTTTATTACCAAAGTGGGTACTGCAGCAAATAGACTACAACCTTCCCTGCCTAATAAATGAGGGTGGTTGAATGCTGAAACAGATCCACAGGCCAATAGCTTGCAACACCTAGAGAACATCTCTGAGAAGTAGGCATTACCTGAAAAGGTCTGAATGCTAGCAATAAAGTTACCTGCCAGAAACAGATTGCAAGCCTCATCACTGAAAATAAATTTACAAAAAGAAATATAAAATGAGAAAACATACAAGATAAATGCCCCCCAAAATCTCCCATCTGCCTCAAAGCAAATGGAGGGGGGGGAATGAAAAGCTACACAGCCAAATTATCTGAACTGGTAGCAAGGGAAGTAACAAAACAGATCAACAAGATATTTGGTGAATCAAAATCAGAGATAATTAAAGAAATAATGACCCTAATGAAATAAATGAATAGTGAATGTACAGAAGACATTAATAAAAATAGAGCAGCTAAGGAAAGATATTCAAACCACAAATGCCCAATGTAGAAAAAGAATTGGAATCCATAAAACAATCTCAAAAAATATAGGGGATTAAAAAATCTATATACAGCAGAAATGATCAATGTGAAGACAGAATATCACATCTAGGGCTGTGGTTGGTGATCAGCTAATGAAAGATACCTGACACATAGCAGAAGACCGTGAAAAATCAATCCAGAAGCTGTTAGATGAAGCAAAGAAGACTAACCTAAGTTTAATTAGAATAAATGAAAAAATCAGAAGATAAAATAAAAGGCAAAAAAAACTCTGCTTACAGAAGTAATAGCAGAAAAGTTTCCAAGCCTGGAAAAAGAATCTGACACACAAATAACTGAGGCATATAGAACTCCAAATAGCTATGATAGCAGAAGAACTACACTGAAACATATCATAGTCAAGATTCCAGAGATTCAACACAATCACAGAGTCTTAAAATCTGTTTCTGAAAAGAAACAAATTACCTATAATGAAAACCCATCAGAATTACAGCAGACTTCTCAACACAAACCCTAAAGCCAAGAGAGTTTAGAGTTTCATGCCTAAAAGACAACAATTTCCAATACAGCTTGATCTATCCACAAAATTAACTCTCAAAACTGATAGAGAAGTAAGACACTTCCATGATAAACAGCAGCTAAAGAAATTCATGACCATCAAGCCAGCACTTCAGAAACTTCTCCAGGATACCCTACAAAGAATGATGATAATAATGCAAAAATGCCCAATAAAGTGAATCCACTCTATGCAAACAATTAAATAGAAGGGAAATAAAGGGAGCCAATAGCAGGAAAATAATATGACAAGGATAAGACAATATCTATCACTTATAACCATCAATTTGATGATGGTCTCAACTCACCAATCAAATGAAACACATTAGAAAAACAGATCAAGAAATAAAATACAATAATAGGCTGCATACAAGAGACATATTTAAGCAAAAAAATTCATAGACTGAAGGTCAAAGAGGAATAATAATACTCCATGCAACAGGAACCTGGAAAAAAGCATGTGTAGCTATTCTAATTGCAGTGGATTTCAAAGCCCAGACCAGTGGATTTCAAAGTGGATTTTAAGCCCAGACCAATCAGAATACACATTCTCCTCAGCAGTACCTGCAACTCTTCAAAATAAATTGCACATTACCCCATAGAGCATGCTTAAATAAATGCAAAGCAATCAAATTATTCTAGGCATATTATCAGATCATAGTGCAATTAAACTAGAAATCAATGGCAAGACACACTATGCAAACACATGAAAATTAAATACCCTCTTGAATAATCAATGTGTCACAAATGAAATTAAGGAAAATATTAGTTTCTACAATCAAACTGTAATGTCAGTATGACACACTGGAATCTACAGGACACAATGAAAGCAGTCCTAGTAGGGAAGTTAAGAGCAGCAAATTTTGACATCAGAAAAACACAACAAGCTCTAATAAAAAACTTAATGATGAACCTCAAAGTTCTAGAAAAACAAGACCAGTTCAAACAATTCAAGGACATTACAAAGACCAGAGCAGAAATTAACACAATTGAGACTTAAAAAAACAGAAGAAAGATCAATTAATCAAAGAGTTGGTTCTTTGAAAGATTAAGTAAAGTAGACAAACCCTTAACCAAGCTTATCAGACCAGGACAGAAAAGATCTAATTCTATGCAATTAGAAATGAAAAGGGCAAAAATCACAACAGATTCTGAAGAAATCCAGAAGGTCATTAGTAACTACTTTGAGAACCTGAACTCTAATAAAATGGAAAATTCAGATGAAATAGTTTCCTAGATACATATGAATTACCCAAGGTGAATCAAGAAGATGTAAAAATTCTGAATAATCCAATATCAGTTAATGTAACTTAAGAAAAATAAGAAAAAAGACCAACTAAGAAAATCCCAGGTTCCAATGGATTCACTGCTGAATTCTACAAGAACTTTAGAGAAGCTCTAACACCAATACACCTCAAACTCTTTAATGAAATTGAAAGACAGGCATTTCTCCCAAAGTCATTCCTGGTTTGTTTTTTGTTGTTGTTGTTTTTGTTTTTTTGCAGTACTGGGAATCAAACTCACAACCTTGTGCTCTAAAGGCAGGCGCTGTGCTGCTGAGCTAAATTCCCAGCCTCCCAAAGTCATTTTTGGAAGCAAGCGTAACCTTAACAACAAAACTGGAAAATGATCCAACTGAAAAAGCAAACTATAGATCAATGTCTTCAATGTACATAGATGTAAAATCCTCAGTAAGATATTGGCAAGTGGAATGTAGAAAATTATCAGAAAGATTATACACCTTAAGCAAGTAGGATTTATTCCAGGGATGCAGGGATGTTTCAATATATGCAAATCAATAAGTGTAATGTGTCACATAAACAGAAGCAAGTATAAAAACCACATGACAATCTCAAGGCACAGAAAAAGCATTTGACAAAATCCAACATACATCCATGATTAAAATGAGCCATAGAGAAAATTAGAAAAAAAGTCTTTATCTCAAGCTGATAAAAAGCCATCTGTGACAAACCAATGGCCAACATTATACTAAATGGATGAAAGCTGAAAGCTTTCACTCTAAAATCAGGAATAAGACAAGGATCCCCTCTATCACTTCTGTTTAATAGAGTTCTCAAAATATTTTCAGGAGCAATTAGATAATGGAAAAAAATAGAATGAATATGGAAAATAAGAAGTTAACTTATTATTTGCTGATCACATGAACTTCTACATTGAAGACCTCAAAATCTCCATCAAAAGACTCCTAGAATTAATAACCAAATTTGATGACATAGCAGGATACAAAGTCAACACTACAAAACTGAAAAGCAGGCCTGTACACCAAAAAAACTCACCAAGAGAGTAATTAGAGAAACAACACCTTTCACAATAGCATAAAGAAATAATGAACTACTTAGGAACGAACTAATCAAGGAAACGAAAGACCTCTACAATGAAAGTATATATTTTGAAAATGGAGACTGAAGAGAGTATAAGTAAATGGAAATATATCCTCTGTTCCTGGATAGGCAGAACCAATAGCAAAAATGGCTACACTTTCAAAATTGTTATAATAGATTTAATGCATTCCCAATCAAAATACCAGTAGCAGTCCTTACAAACCTAGAGAATATAATCCCAAAATTCATATGGAACCAGAAGAGACCCAGAATACCAAAAGCAATTGTGGACAAGGGTATGACAGAGGGAAACCCCAAACTTCATGTTATTCTACAAAGCTACAGTGGTAAAAATAGCATGGGGTTGGCAAAAAAAGACTTGCAGATCAGTAGAACAGAATACAAGATGCAGAAACAACTCCAGACATATGCAAACAACTTTGCTGGAGGAAACAAACACTCTTTACTGGTTTTGGGGAAATTGGCTTTCCAAATGCCAAACATTGAACCTAGGCCCATATCTCTCACCATGTACTAAACTAAAATTGAACTCATTAAAATAGAAAGATTTGATCTACTGGAGGGTAAACAGGTCAAACTCTTGAAGACACAGGTGTAGGCAAAGACTTTATGAAGAAAAACCTATTGCACAGGAAACCATACAACAAATTATAAACAAATGGCATCACATCAAATTATAAAGTTTCCACACAGCAAAGGAAACCACTAACAAAGTGAAGAGATAATAGATTGGGAAAAGTTTTTTGCCAGCTTCTCCTCAGACAGAGGACTAATATCTAAAATATGTAAGGAACCTGAAACAATCAGACCCCCCTCAAATTTAAAGAGCCCACCCAAAAACATGGGCATCTGAAATGAATTGACACTTACAGAGAAAGAAGTTAAAAACACCCAATAAATGCATGAAAAAACACTGGTCATTTGAGAAATGCAAATTTAAACAACACTGAGATTCCATTTCATGCCAGAAAGAATGACTTTCATCAAGAAATCAACCAATAACAAATGCTAACAAGTCTGTAGGGATAAAAGAACATTTTTCTATTATTTGTAGGATTGTAAATTGGTACAATCACTACAGAAAGCTGTATGGACATTCCTTAAAAACTTAAAGCTAGAGGTTCCATTTGACCTAGGTATTCCCCTACTAGGTATCCTCCAAAAAGAGTTAAAGTTATACCACAGTGATACATGCAAACCCATGGTTATAGCAGCACAATGTCTAATAGCCAAATCTTAGAAACAGTCTATATGCCCATCAAAGGATGAATGGATAAAGAAAATGTGGTATTTATATACAATGGAATACTATTCTGCCATAAAAAGGATAAAATTGAGACACTTTAGGTAAATGGATGCACCTCAAGATTATAATCTTAAGTGAAATAAACCAAGTACACAAGTTTAAATACTGCATTGTTTCTCTTGTGTGAGAAACCCAAAGTATAAATAAGGAACAAATGGAGGATAGATGTTAGGATATAGGAAGAACTTGTTCAAATGGGAAGAGAAACGAGAGATAGGGGAGGGGAGGGAAGGATGGGAAAATGATTTAAAGGAAAAACAAAGGAAAAAATGGAAATATAGATTTCATAATTGGGGAGGGGAAGAAGGGTTGGAGGGAAAGGTTCATTACATACTATAAAAATATATCTATAAAAATAAAATTTTTATATTTTAAAAAATATTATACTTTTCATATAATAAAATTATACCAAAGATTCCAATACACATATCTTAATAAGTAATAGAACAAACTGATATAAAATCAGTAAAGATCCATAACACATAAACAATTCCACCAATTTAGTCTAACTGCCATTTATAAAACACTCCAACAGCAGTTGAGTAGCATTCTACTCAAGTGCACTTATTCCATAAGACCACATGAGGGAACAGGATTCAACACATTTAAAAGAAAACAAATCATGTAAAGTATGTGCTCTGACAATGGTACTAAACTGGCAATTAATAACCGAAACATAGAAAGCAACAGCAAAAATATAAGTGGAATATTCCCAAGGGTTTGCAAACTAAGCAACACTCTTCTAAATAACTCAGAAGTCAAAGAAGAAAAAAGTGAAATCATTAAAGTAATTGAAATAAAATGACAACATTTTTAAATTAGTGGTGTTCTATATGTAGAAACACATAGTACTAAATGTCTATATTAGGAAAGAGTAATGTTTTCCAAAATATGACCTCAGCTTCTACTTTTAAAAAACCTAGAAAAAAAAAAAAACACTGAATCCAAGTAAAAGCAAAATCAAAGTAAAAATCCATAATACAGAAAACAATAGAAAAAATTGACCAAATCCAAATCTGGTTCTTTGAGAGAATCAATAAAACTGATTTCTGAACCAATCAGCAAACAGAGAGAAAACTTTCTGAACCAATCAGCAAACAGAGAGAAAATTTACTACTAAGCATTAAAGGAGGTGACTTCACTAAAGTCGGTACAGAAATTAAAAGAATTATAATTCTTTTATAGTAAAAGAATATTATCAACAACTTTATGCCAATAAACAATTTCAGTGAAACTAATAAATTTCTTGAAAAACACACACTAGCAAATTTCATTCAAGAAAAACTGTGCTGATGAATGACTATCAATCAAAGAAGTTGAATGTGAGGTTTCAAACTTTCCCAAAAGAAACCTCCCAGTTAAATGTGTGAGCACAAGCGGTTAACTAAAACAGGAAAATATCTGAGAGTTCAGCTGCATCAAGTATATATAGTATGATCTCATTTTAATAAAACTATTTGTATCTCTGTATCTATCGTTCACTTGAACTGTCTATCCATTTGAACTATAGAGAATGTTCAATGAATAATAGAGACTAACTCTGAGTAGGTATTAGAGCCAACTTTCAGCTTTCTTGTTTTTTGCTTTGTAAGACATTGGTGTGGATCATTTTTATAAAGTATTCCATTATAATAACAAAATCACTACTTTAGAAAATGATAAAGATTGAAGAACCAAGTTAGTGTAAGTCATAAAGATGGATGGATAAGAGTATTTCAAATACTAACATAGTGGCATATGCTATAATCCCAGCATTCTGGAAGGCTGAAACAAGAGATACAGGTAACTTAGTAACTTAGAGATAGTAACTTAGTAACTTAGTAAACAAGAGATACAGGTAACTTAGTAAGATCTTGTCTCAAAATAAACAAATAAAAGGGCTGGGAATGTAGCTCAGTGCAAAAGTCTTGAGTTCATTCCACGCTACCACAAAAGGGGGCATTTCAAGAAGAAATATATGATCAACAATGATATCTTCAGCAGAAAGTTCTAAAAGCAAGACAGCTAAGAACAAGCCAGTTGGTTTAGTAACTGGGAGGGCAGTGCAGTTCCATAAGACAGGTTTTCTAGAGTGGAGATGGAAAGACCGCAAAACAGGTTATTGGTGGTGAGTAGTGAGGCAGTAGAGAAAAATGGTTTAAACCACTGTTTTGAGAAATTGGGCCCTGAAAGGGGGGTATCTATACCATCATGTAACTATGAAAGGAACTGGAAAATTATTACATTTTTACTCTGAAATCAAAAATAAATTAGATATGGAAGAGAAACCATCTAATCAACTCATATAATTGCTATAAAATACCGATGGAGAGAGTAACATGAGGCCAACATCCACAAAAGAAATACGTTTCCATTCTCACATAGGGGACTGGAGATTATATAAGACAAGAAGCAATTCTAGCTTCAAAAGAAAAGCAGGTGAGATTACAATCGTCCTGAAAGAGAATGATGTGTTTCTTCTCTTCAAAATAAAGTTACTACAAAAGGCCAAAACAAAGACATCTTAAAAGCAGTCTATTAAATATAAAAGCTAACATGATCAAATTAGCCATACTGTATCATTAAGATTATATATTCTTTACAAAAGTACTTTGTATATGTTACTCAAAAATCTTAAATTGGCTTTCCAAAATCTATCCGTAGAATTTCAAATTGTGCTTTAAATAAGTTACTGAAGATGCACTGGAAACCACGTTCCTCGTCGCATCCTTAAGAATGATTATCTTCTGCCTTCACTTTTTAAAGATGGAAATCAGTAAGCTGATTTTAGAATAAGTGAAAAATTCTCTGGTGTATTATCTTAAAATTTATATCCTATAGATATTTTAAGTGTCTCTTAAATTGCCAATTTGTAATTAGACATCTTTTTGTAAAGCCCTAAAAGACCAGTTAAATTTATATTAAGTACCCATTAAAAATGCCCATTATATTATTATTCTATCTACTTCAGTAAAGGAAAATTTTTCCATTACCTTTTCTCCAGGAAAAATTTCAGTGTAACTAAACATTGCAGATGATTACAGAAGAAACAGAGCTGATCTGAAAAGGTGATTTCACTGGCTCCATATTTTATGCGTACTTCATTCTTCCACTGGAAACAGAATGAACAAAGCCAAATGAATTCTTTGAGTCTTCACTTTAGGTCCCAAATTGTTCACCAATAAGCATTTTATACAATCTGTGGAGCCCTATCATCTCCAAGTTACTATGTGTCCTCGGTGTATTTGTCTTTTTATTTTTTGTTTTTTGGGTTTTATTTTGTTGTGTTTTTTAAGATAGAGTCTTACTATGTCATCCAGGCTGGCCTTGAACTCACTGTTTGGCTAGGCTGGCCTCAAACTCATGGCAATTCTCCTGCCTCAGCCTCGTGAGTGCTGGGATTACAGATGTGCACCTGGGTTCATGTATTTGGTACACTTAGTTTTAGAAAGGACATGAGGCATTGTGTTGGTATCTGTACACCTCATCAAATCAATAAGGTCCATTGTACCAAATACTTCTATATCACTGTACTTTATACCAGTCGAACTGAAGCAGTGTCATTCTAACCATTCAGAAAATGTATGCTGTGCCACTTAATGACACTTAATTTTTACTTCATCTTCTGTTATTGTTTAATATTCACTATATAATAATTCTATATTATGTGACTTCCACAAATAAGGACACTATTAATTGAGGATTCTTCCTATAGCAAGTTTCAGAAAATAAAACTTGAGCTCAATAGAAGGAGGATTAACAGGCTCATGCAGTTAAAAAATCTAGAGTAAAATTCATTTCAGGCATGCATAGATCTAAAGCCCTAAACAATTCATTAGGACTCAGTTCCTATCTCTGCATTTCTCCTCCATTATCATTTTTTCTGTGGGTTTTATCCCAAGCAAGATCCCTCCAGAGGATAAAAATCTAACTTCCCACAGCTCTGTGTTTGTACTCTGGTGGTCTTAATTTTAGCAAAGACCTACGGAGTCACTGTTCAGATGGCTTTGGCTTGGGTCACATGTCCACCCTTAAACCAATCAATAACTTTGGTTAAAAGGATGCAATGTTATCCTTTGTCAGGATTGAGTTAACCCAATCCTGGAGAGATACCTAAACCACATAGATTAAAAGTGGATGGCATACAGTTGCCCAAGACACACAGAAATATCTTACTAAAATAGATGAAATATATACTGACATGCAAAACCAACAAATGTCTATTACACTCATGAAGTAACCCACTCATGAAGGATGTAAGTTTTGGATGCCTCTTCTTGTAGAATTATACAAATATCAATTCAGCCAAGTCTTTTTTTATGACCAAAAACACCTCAGTGGTAAACTGGAAAAATATAGTATTATGCAGACCTTGAGCTTGATTTTCAGGTAATTTCCTCATGGCCTTTAGATAAGTCCCTTATCTTCTCAAGTATCAAATATAAATGATACTACCAACTTCATACAGTTTAAGGATTAATACTTCACATTAGAAAAATACTTCATAAGCTACAAAACATTCAATAAACATTAGCATTAGCTGCAAGATGACTCACTGGGATCTAGTAACATCTAGGACTTGAAACTTAAGTTTTCTCTAAACAAGACTAATAGTCACCTCCACACACAGATCAAGGTACAGGCTTTACGAAAAAAAAAAAAAGCTCTGATATTATTTCATTTTGGGCAATCTGGATCTTCAGTGCTAAAATACATACAGTTTCCATCAGAAGCTACCATGTTTCCAACTGGTAAAACCTGTTAGAAAAAAACCAAATTCTTCACCATAAAATTCTGTTATATACTACTAATTGAGGAAGGTGGAAATAAAAAATAGAAATGTGCATCTACTCACAAAGCTATTTACTATAGCTCATAATAGATATAAAAATATCTAATATAACATGTTCACTGGAAGAAAGATAGCTTCTTTAATAAGCGGTGCTGGAAAAACTGGCTTTCCAGATGCTGGAAATTAAAGTAGAAGCATGTCTATCACCATGCACTAAACTAAAGACAAACTGAATTACAGATTAAAACATTAAAAAAGAAACACTAAATATACTGGAAGAGAAAGAAGGTTGAAATCTTCAAGACATACAAGTAGGTAGAGACCTCATGGACAAAAACTAACTGCATGAGAAATACTTCAAAGAATCAATACCTGGGATTTCATCTTATGAAAAAGTTTTTGCACATAAAAAGAAATCACTAACAGAGTGAAAAAGAAAACTCACAAATTGGGAAAAAAAATTTAGTCAACTGTTCTTCAGACAAAGGACTTCTATCCAGAACATATAAGGAATTGAAAAAACTCAGGACTCCAAAATTCAAAGACCCAGTCCAAAAATGGATATCTGAGACGCATACACACTTCTCAGATGAAGAAATACAAATGGCAAATAAATATATGAAAAAATGTTCAACAGCATTGGTTATTCAAGAAATTAAAACAACACTGAGATTCCATCTCACCCCAGAAAGAATATCTATCAACAGGAAATCAATGAATAACAAATACCAAAAAGGCTGGGGCAAAAAGGAACCCTTCTCCACTGTGGGTGGAAGTGTGAACTGGTACAACCACTGTGGAAATCAGTGTGGAGATTCCTCAAAAAGCTAGGATGAGGTCCCATTTAACCCAGCTATTCCCCTTCTGGGTATTTTTCCAGACAAACTGGAAACATCATAACACAGCAAAATATGTGCACCCATGTTTATAGCAGTACAAGTCATCATAGCTAAATCTTGGAAAAAACCCACATGCCCATCAATTGAGGATGGATTAAAAAAAAGATGTGATATTTTTATATAATGGAGTACTACTCAGCTATAAAGAAAGATAAACTAGAGGCTTTTATAGGTAAATGGGTACAACTTGAGACCATACTCATAAGTGAAATAAATCAGAACCATATTTGTCAACATTGAATTGTCTCACTAGTATAAAAAAATGAACAAGTAAATAAGATCCACAATGTCCAATTAATATTGTGAATTGGGTAAAAACTGTTCAAAAGAAAAGACAGACTGATAGGGAAAGGGGAAATGAAGAAAGGGCAAAAGGAAAAAATATACATATATATAAGATAGTTATTGTTATACAGCTAATTTCTCTTAGTTCATTCAAAAAGAAAGTCTTGCGTTAATATTGTACAACAAGATAACACACATATATCTTGTACTCTGAATAACTACTGGGAAGATGACAATACACAATGTATTAACTCTTTTTTTGGTTTGTTTGGGTTTTTTTTTTTTTTTTGTCTTTTTGAGAAAGGGTCTTGCTATGCAATTCAAACTGGCCTTGAGCTCAGGGACTACAGGGATTACAGATGTGTGCCACCATGCCCAGCTGGCACAAAGTATTAACTCTTCTAATTGTCCAAATAACTTATTTTGAAACTTGGTTTCATTGTTATGTTCATCTTTTTTTTAAAGGAAAGGACAAATGGGATGGAGGAAAGGAGAAAAGGAAGGGAAATATATATACAGACAGACATAGATAGACAGCTAAGATAATTGTACCACTAATTGCTAGTGATTTATTAAAAGGAACAGTTAATGTTTATTTGCTCAATCTTGCATTGTTATATCTGGTAATCTGAGCAACTTCATTGAAGATAACAATATGTAATACAACAACCATTGTTAATTTCCTATCATCTTATTTTAAAATTCTGTATTATTTTTTCTTTTGTGTTGTTTTGTTTTTGTGTTTGTTATTCAGTTTTTTTGTTTTATCTCTGTAAAATAAATTTTTAAAAAAATCTAATATAAGCCAAAAGCAATGAGAATAAACAAATTTTTTTTAAAAATTTCTTTTGCTAAGTCAACAAAAAAAGGTTTAGAAAAGATATCAGTTACCATATTGACTCATATCTTCCTTCTTCTCATCATTAAATCCCATTCTCTTATCATCTAGTTACAAGTTCAGGCCTACACATGACTTATAATCCTGAAGAATTTAAAGACTTAAGATCAGCAATCATGCATTGAATTGGCCTTGATACCGTCCCTTGTTGATTTTGTTTTCTGGTCCTAGTACATGGATTCTTGTTGTTTTCCTCAATAAAACACTACTCAATAAAACACTACTTTCCTCAATAAAACACTACCTGTTTTTTCACAGTTACAAGCTTTTCTTGTTCTGAGTTCATTTTTCTCCATAATTCCAACCCCAGAATCTTCTTCACTTCATTCATTCATTGTTTGGTAAATATGTATTGAGCGCCTATCGGGTTTTAGACATATTTCTAGGTATCATGGATATGGACATTGACCTCATGTTGCCACTACTGGCTTTTTCCAGACTGCTCTGGTCCCACACTTTATCTGCCTACCAAGATAAGAATCGCTTACCACTCTTCCTTCACAAGCAGCCAAGGAAACATGAATAATACCCAAGGACAGCACACTGTGTTGGCACCCTCCATATACCACAACAGAACCTGTCTAGAAATTACTAAGTGTATGTGTGTTCATGCAGTATTTAACATTCTCAGACAAAAATCACTGACAAAAATTATCAGACCCTTCTTAGTCTAAGGTACACCTTAAACAAAAATGAGTATCTGTAGTTGCTTCTATTCCCTTCCAAATGTTTCTGATATTCACTTATCACTCCCCTCTAGACCTCGGTCTCAACCCCACCATGAGGAATGCCTTTTTAAGGCTCAGGTTATGGCCTTCCCTTGATCGTTCATCTCAGCCACCAAGAATTTAATCTGTGCTCTTTACTATCAAACTGGTTAATAGACTAAACTCATGATGTTGTTACTGAATACCAATGTATGATACATAATGATAAGAAGCAAGCAACATTTTGCAGCTCAACAAAGGGCATTCACATGCATTATTTCAGGTGAAAAATCTGAAGTCCTTACAAAAAAAGTTAGCAAGTTGCAAGCAAATGGGGGACAAAACCCCATTAGGGCTTTTTTGTAAGCATACTCAACAAAAGCTGGTAATGGAAATGTCTACCCTATCTCTGAAGGTCACTAAGAACCTAACTGTGTGATACTCTGATAAATGATCGCTTCTGTTAATTACAAATATAATCATGCTACAGTCTGATTTACACTTTTCACGGCTTTCTGCTGTTCTTCTTATGAAAAGAACATAACTTTCAAAAGTCCATTAGAATGTCATGACTTGGTTATTATACTCCCTGGTTTACCATGCATGTCTTCCCCATCACTTCTCTGATTTCTACTTCACCTCTACTGCCCTCCAGTTTCATCTCAGAATGCCGTACTTTCTCCTTACATGGGATCTCTATACTAGGTTTTGCCTCTGGAATCCTCCTCCATCACTGTGTAGTAGTTAATTCCTATGCTTCCTTCCTCCCTGTTAACATTATTCAGCCCCATAGATCTATGTTCTTTTCCTCAAGAGTTGTAGTTGTATTTTCAGTACTATGAATACTTAAAAACTTATCAATCATCTATGATGAGACTATAAATATAAAAAGGAAGAACTGGATCTATTTTTACTCATCACTGAAGTTATAGAACAAATGTACTATTTAATTATAACTCGCAGGAATCCTCTGGGTGTTTAGAAGATAGGCATATATTAGTAATTAACAGTAAGGTCTTCAGAGTCAAAACCAATTTTCAAATCCTATCTCCTTATTTTACTACTCATAGGATTTTTGAATAGCTATCTATCTTTTTAAGCCTTTGGGTTTTTATTTTTGTAGTAAGAATAATGACGTTCTAACCATACCACAGATTAATTGCATAGGTTTTAAAAATCACATAGAAGGTAAACATAAATGTACATTCTTCCCCACTTCCTATCACCATGTCAAATACACACTTTATATTTAGAAGGAAGGTATGATAGTTAATTAAATGTGTCAACTTGATTAGACTAAGAGACAGGTAGGGAACTACTAGAATATTATTTCTAGGTGTGTCTGAAGGTGTTTCCAGAAAAAATGAGCATCAGTGAACTGAGTCAAGAAGATCTTCCCTCACCAACGTGAGGGCATCACAATGTGAAGGCATCAAACATAACCAAAAAACCCCAACCCTGACCCCAATGTGAGTGGGCATCATTCAAGCTACTGAGGGCTCAAACACACCAAAAAAGGAGAGTAACAAAAACCCTCTATTCTTGAACTACAACATCCATATTTTCTGTCTTCAGATATCAGAGCTTGTGGTTCTTGGGCCTTTGGATTCTGAACTTGCACCAGCCCAGTGCATCTCAGTTCTCAGGCCTTTCAACTCAAGCCTGTACCATTAGGTTCTCATGCCTTCAAACTCAAACTGAATCACACCATTGACTTTCTATATACAGCTGTAGACAGCATTCAGTGGATCACCTTGACCTCTGTAACAATCACTAATTCCAATAACAAAATCCTCTTGTAGCTATATGCATCTATGTGTGTCATATTGCTGCCATTTCTTAGGAGAACTCTAATGAAACAGAAGATGGCTGATGTTTTGACTTTAGAGTCTTGTCAATAAAATCACATAAGTACAACTTTGACCATGCAGTATAAAAGGATAAACTCAAGATGTGTTCTGTGATGCAAGAAACACTGAAGGACTGGCAGGACTAAGTAACTCATATGAAATAATATGAGGTAATAATTAGATAGGGATGGCCTGATATTTAGATTCAGTATGAGAGAGTAAGCTGAGAGTCTCGGCATAATTAAAAATTAAATTCTCCCTAGAACATAAACTGAAACCTTAATATAATATCAAAGGTGACAGTGAAATAGCACAGTTAAGTAACTATAAATTTTATTCTGGGAGAACTCAAGGGTGAGGCCACGTACCAAGGAAAAACATATACCCACACGCACAGACACTTCCCTCTGGCATCAATTTAATAGACACCTAATCTAACTCATACTTATGGAAATAAAATATGGTGACTTCAAGTAACTAACTCAGTCATTCAATTTTAGTGTACCTTATATTTTAAATTTATCATCTCAACATTAACATTCAATATTATGAATGTAGACACTTTAATATACTCTTCTATTTTATACCATTGACCTCATTTTAGAAAGAGCAATAGATATGATAGATAATCAAACCTTCAGTAATTAAAATGCAAAGCAATATAAGGTGCAAATAATTTTATTTAGGTACCAAAAATTCCAGTTAAAAGAGTGATAATGACATTTGTGCTTCTTATTTCATTACAGATATATCATTTTTGTTGGTAACACTATTAGTAAATTTTACTTTTGTTGCTTTTCTCCATCTTTCTTTCATTGACTATCTTTACCTGGAAATTATTTTAATGTGCTGTTTAGAGTCATACGATTGAACAGCTGAGCCTTCCAAAAGGTTCACTGCATCTCAGAAGCATAACTTTGCTCCATATGAGGTTTTTATTTCATACCACAAAGATGTTTAGATGAAGAACTTGTAATAGAAGAAGCAGCAAAACTCCAGAAACCCATATAATCACTTGGAAACAGTCATTATTGCAAACAGTACACATTTAAACTATCACACTGGAATCCTAAATCTTAAACTCAGCACAGAGATTAAATACCAGTAGAAAAATAAATATGGGCTGAGAACTAAAATTGTTTTTCCTTCAACATATGAAGAGAGTGTGTATACACAACTGACATCAAGAATAAGCTAGCCAGAGACCAAATTGATGCAAATAGGATGCCAAGCAAAACTCAGCTTTCTGCCAAAGGTTTTCCCCAGGAGGTGAACAACATTTTCCATAAGTCTATGGAAATTGCAGAATTGGTTTGGTAATAAAATACTCTTAGCCACTTTTTTATGTGTGATTTAACATTTCTCTTCTCTACCAAACAGTATAGGTTACATTAATTACATCAGAGGGGAGTCCATATTTATATTCAATGAAAAGATTAGCAGTATGTTAATTTGCTTGAGAAAAATTTACCATATGAAAGATAAAATATGCATTCTTAAACCTCCTTTTGAAAGTGTAAGACTATTTATACAGTTATGGTATACTTCTGCAAGATGAAAATTAAGTAGAAAATTTTCAGGCAGGAGCACTTCATATTACATGATGCTAATTTAGAGTATTATAATTGAAAGAGTCTTATTGTAATTTTCATGAAGTTACATGCTTAAGCCAACTTCTCACTAGAAAGTTAGATAATCATGGAAAGACACAGATTTGAAAACTGTTTTCTGTGCAATCATTCCCAAAAGGCTCTATAGGTGATTTTCAAACAACAGAAAAATGTAGCGTGTAAGTGATCTCTACTTTTGTCTCTGACTCATCTTTGAGTTGCCTTCTTTGGTACTCACTGTTTATAAACAGAAGCCATAACTCACTGCTGTGTTTACTGTGTGCATTTTACTGCATAATTTCCAGGGATTAGAAAAGCAAACAATCAAAGTCATGGAAAATACAAATGATGCGATGAAATTACAGTAATGCCCCTAGCTGGTCTCCAAAGTGTCCAGGGGAGAATAAAGACTTTCAGAAATTTTCTGCCATGAGGCCAAAGTAGGCTCTACAACGAGGCCCATGTATTTCGGCACTAGAGCAACGCGCCTATACAGTAGACTATCCCAAACAGATACGTAAATTGCATCTACCCTTGATCAGGCACCTGGGATCTGGAAAATTAAATTTCACACTCATTTTTTCTGAGGTCAGCACAAATCTCTTAATGGAATGTTGGCCTAATTAAGAAGTGTTAAAAGAAGTCTGCCTTCCTTTGCTAGTTCATGTAGGTATTTCCCTGAATCTACAGCACGTACACTCAAGATCCTCTAGAGAAACTGAAATTTTTGTTGTTGTTGCTGTCATCTTAAATTCTAAGTGTTTGGGGTCAGGGCCACTTCAAAACTGCTTCTAAACCAAGCATGGTAGCACACACCTATAATCCCGGCTAATCTACACGGTGGGGCAGGAGGACTGAAAGTCAGAAAGAGCACTGGCAATTTAGCAAGACCCTGTCTCAAAACAAAGTACGTTTTAAAAGAATAGGGAGGTAGCTCAACAGCAAGGAATAGGGAGGGAGCTCAAGCCCAGATCAACACCCTGGGTTCAATCTCCAGTACTGAGAGGATCTATATTTTTATTATGTTATATTATATTGTATTATATTAGAAGAAGGAGGCAGATGATGGTGTTTGTTTTGTTTGTAAATCTTTACCTTTAGGTAAGTTCCTCCAGTGTTCGTCAGTTCTTTTTCACTACACCTAGTGCCTCTCCTAATTTCACTAGCTTCTACCCCACTCCCTCTATACGTTCTTTTGTATTATAACTACAAAATTAGACAAAACCACAGACTGCTTTCAGTAGTGCTTATTTCAAGTATACAGCACATTGTTTTAAATATAGATGTTTGTTGTCAATTGTTTTACTTTTGTTAGAAATCAAATTTGCCACAACAGAACTTTTATACATTCTGTTGTAATACCTTCGCTTATGGTTTATGTCAGGAAGTTGTAAAAGTTAGCCACTTAACAAGCATTTGCTGGGTCTGTTCAGCATTCAATTCACAACAGAATCTATAAAAGATAAGGAGGAAAGAAAAAAACCTACGATGACAGACTTAAATCTAAGTTCAACACTCCTAAAGTTCTTTAAAAATAAACAAAAGATGGAAATCATAGAAATTTCAAGTAATATAATAAATATATGCTACTGCCAAGACAAGATGGCAGAGTGAGCACATTTGCCTGTATCCCAAATCACATGGAAAGCAACTAGAAGTGTAGAAAGAGAAGATAATAAGAAGTGAATGAGGTAGAAAGCAGAATCGTCAGGAAACCATGACTATTCTACAATGTCTGATGGAACTGGAGAAGGCAGGGAACCGGTGGGATTATTGTGAAGGGGGAGATGGCAATTCTAGAGTGGCAGCTAAGGGCTACAGGCGAGGTGGGGCTCTTTTGTCCAGGAGAGAACCCAGGACAGCTTTCCCAATACAGGCTGGAGGTAGGACAGCAGTAGGTCATAGGGCAGCATCGAGGACATTTAGTAAAAATGACAACTGAACAGCTGGCTAAAAGTTCCTAGGACCTTTCACTTTCAGAAAATTTGTAGAAATGTCACATGATAAAGGCTGAAAATAGCTCATCTCTGAAGAATTTGAATGATTTGTCTGAGGAGGGATATACTCCAAAGGAAGCTACCAGCCTATTACTCATGTTAAATCTCACATATTAAATTCAAGCCTATTTATCAGTCAACATTTCCACCCAAGTACATATAGCTTATATTCAAATATCTCACTCAGGGGAAGAATACAGGGGCAAAGGGTAGCTATGCCAAGAGTTATGTTACTCAGGCTTCCTTACTAACAAGTAAGAGTGAACAACCATGGATCACAAGATGTTTGGAAAATCAATAGCACAGGAGAATTTCCAAAAAGTGTTACATCCATGTAATAAAACAATGGTTTCAGGGTGGGGATAACTGGAGAAAAGGAGGTTAAAGGAAATTTAAAATATGATTGCTAAAATTAAAGGTCATTAGGTATAAGGTATAGTCAAGAAGTTTACAGAAGAAAAGGAAACAGTAAACTTTAAAGATAATAGATACTTCAAATTTCAGCCATTGTCCTAAACAATGTGTAGAATATAGTTTGAAAAAGAAAAAGTATACACAAGACTTGCAAAAAAGCAACACATAGTCAGGAGTATATATATTCAACAGAAGCAGACGACAGATGTTCCAGTTATTAGAATTAGGAGAGAAGGTTTTTAAGACATCTGTTATAATTACATTAAACAAATTTATAGGAAAAGACACACTGATTGAAAAGATCACGTATTCAGGAGATAAATGGAAATTCTGAACAAAAATGGCAGGAAAATTCTAGAACAAAAAACAGATCTCTAGATGGGCTCAAGTTTAGATTGTACATTGCAGAAGAAAAAAGAAGCAAAATTGGAGATGTCAATAAAAGCATTTAAATTTAAACTGGGCAAAAGAACAGATTAATAATAAATTAAGTAAGGGAATGAACAAATAGATTGAATGAGTAAAAATATAATGCATATACTAAACACTGAAAAAGATCAACATACCCATAGTAAAATATTTATTATAAAAGAGAAGTGGGGCTTATATGACTTAGATAAATTAGATCAAATTGTAAATGATTCTGAATGGCAGCTGAGGAGTCTGGATGTGGTTATGTAAAGTCACCTTTCTCAAAGAACCATTTATGCAAAATCATTCTCTTGGGACACGTCTTAAATAAAGGACCCCATGGTCAAATGTATTTGAAAACTGTTTCATAGTGCATCACCCTCTTAAAAATCCATAACAATATAAAGGTTATGTCTTAAAGAAACCTACCTAATTCTGTGCAATCTCATATTTTCAGAGGTTTCTTTTTTATTATGGTACATGTTTTCTGGTAAATTTTGACAGCACTAACATAGTATTCCATGGGACACATTTAGGGAATGCCTCTCAAGAGACAGTAGTAAATCCAACCATAGTAACCTAGACCTTCTAATATCTGGAGCACTTAGTTTATGACCAGAAAAATTCTAAGAATGTACTATATATTATTTGATCAACAGATCAACTTTAAGTTGATTCAGTGATTACCCCTGCTTTATAAAATAACCAAGGTCCAGAGAGATTAAGTAACTTGTCCAAGGTCCATTTGCTAGTAAGTTATAAAGCTGGATTTAAACTTTGGTATTTATTTCTGGATATCTGCTGGAAAATTATTAAAGCAATCTTAGACATGGACTGTTTTAGAAAAAATTAATCGGATCCTTCCACTTTCATTTTGTCTATTCTCCCTTCCTCTCCCACATTATGTGCCATTATTTAGAGTGATTTCCACATACAAGGTATGATAAAAAATACAGTGAATGTTTACTTTTTTAAAAATCTATTACATTGGGCCGGGGATGTAGCTCAGCGGCACAGCACCCTCCCAGCAAGCACAAGGCCGTGAGTTCGATTCCCAGTACCAAAAATAAATATATAAATAAATAAACTATTACAATAAAAGACACATTGCCATGATTCCCCTTCAAAATATTTCCCTTCACTTCAAACACACTTATCCCATCGTTCCTGCCACTTTGTGAAGCCATTCTGAAAGTTCGCTTTCATGAGTGTCTTTAGTTGTTCTGTCGTGGCTGCCTTAATATCCCAAATAGATCCAAAATGTATGCCTTATATGGTCATTTTGACTCTGAGGAATACCCAGTCTCGTGGTGTCAGATCCAGGGAATAAGGAGGATGAGGACAGACCATAAGATTTTCATTAGCTG
>NW_004955471.1:4633281-4657107 GCF_000276665.1 Chinchilla lanigera
TATATAAAACATCATGTAAAAACACAAAATAGCTGCTTCACAAAGTGCCAAGAATGAGGGTATAACTGCTTAAAGCAAGCGGGCATTTTCTGAGGAAGAAAAATGGTAGTGTTTTTTATTGTAATAATATTTGTAACTCAAACATTCACCATATATTTTGATCAACCCTGATAACCCAATAACAGGCCATTTAATATTTCTCTTATATGTATGCTATACTTTTGGTGATTGTCCAGAGTTCTTGACCCTTCTTTTTATGTTTCTTTTTTTCTCCTTAAGGGACAATTGAGAGGTTTCTTTAGACATTTGTTCAAGCTCAGAGTCTTTCTCTGACAATGTGTAGTCTACTGAGGAGTGTATCAAGGGCATTCTTCATTTCTAGTATTTGATTCTCAATCTGGTAATTCCTAAATCTTTGCCATATCTAAGTCCAATTCTGACAGCTGCCTTGTCTCTTTAGACTGTGCTTTTTTTTTTTTCCCTTTAGCCTGCCCTGTAATTTTGGTTTCTTTTGTTTAAAGCTGGATATGATGCATTTGGGAAAGAAACTGAGGTTTAAAAAAAAGGACTTTGATGTGCAGTTTTATGTTTATCTGGCTAGGATTTTGTTCATTATTTGCCATAGATGCAGGCAGTACAGGCTAGAATTCTCTCTAACGTTCTTGCTTTTGTCTCTTTAGTTGTATGGGTTTCCCTAAAGAGTCCTTCCTAGATAAAATCTGTGATATGTACAGTTTCTTGTATTTTGCTATTTTGTGTATACACATTCATAGGAGAGAGACTATGTGATATTTAAGCTTATGTTTCTGATTTATTTCATTTAACATTAAGTTCTTAAATTGTGTCCATTTGCTTACAAATGCCCCAAGTTTGTCTTTCTTTATAACAAGCATAGTATTACATTGTGTATAAATACCACACTTTCCTTATCTATTCATAAGCTGCTTCCAAGATCTAGATATTATACAGTGTGCTGCTATAACCTTGGGTATGTATGTATCCATTTAATGTGATAATTTTAATGCTTTGGGGAAGATACTGAAGGAGGGATAGCTGGATCTTTGTTTTTAATTTTCTCAGGAAGCGCTACACTGTTTTTCTTTTTTTTTTTTTTTGGTTTTTTTCTTGTACCGGGAATCAAACTCACGACCTCACGCTTGCCAGGCAGGCGCTGTGCCACTGAGCTAAATCCGCAGCCCCTACACTGTTTTTCATAGCGTTTCTACTAGTTTACATTCCCACCAATGTAAAAGTGTTCCTTTTCCCCCCACCTCCAAGCCAGCCTTTGTTCTTATTAGATTTTTTGATGATAGCCATTCTTCCTGGTACAAGATGAAATCTCAGTGTCCTTTTAATTTGCATTTCTTTAATGACCAGCAATGTGGACATTTTTTCATTCATTTATTGGCCATTTGTACTCTGAAAGTGGCTATTCATTTCAGTGGCCCATTTTTGAGTGGCTCTTTATTTTGGGGAGTCTAAATTGAGCATCTTAGTTATTTAAAGATTTAACCTATAGACATAGAAGTTACTTTTATGTAATTTCGTAAAACATGACATTTTTATTTAGGTCAAATGACATGTTTAAAGTAATTTTGTCCACTGAAAATTCTAAACATTCTCATCATATATAAATAAAAAGTGAAATTACAACTAACTCTTGTCTCCATTAGCAAAAACAGAACTTCCAAATGGTTAAATAGTTCCCATTTCATATCTGTGTCATAATTGCTTTGAAAGAAGAAAAATCAGTTAATTCTCATAATGGTTTGATTTTGTTTTTCACCTAATTCATGGACTGAAATTAAAGCTGATGGATGTTCATTCTGTCATAGGTAAAAGACAGCATTATTGCAAATATGCATGTTTATCAGTTAGAATTCCACATTGAAGATTAAATTATTTTGTGACAATACAAGTTTTGATACAGCCCAATGACAAAATAAAGAGTAACCTTGCAAAATTAATAAAGTTTGTGGATATGTACTTGACGTGGTATGCACTTGTGTCCAAACAAGCAGTAAGATCCTGCTAACAGCAACTTTAGTTGTTAAAATGTGAAAAACCTGTGTACATAAACATTAAAGATACTAATTAAGAGGAATTTTTATGAAAAACTACTGTTAATTTTTTTGCACGGCAACATGTATTTTCTTTCTTTGCCACTCAATTGGATTTTGAGAAACATTAGAATCTTTGAGCAAGTGCTTTATGGAACATTCTTGAACTATTGCAATAAACTCTTAAGTAAAACCTTTAAAATTTGGTTGCATTTTATTCAATATGTTGGAAATTTCTCATTAAAGTTGCCAAAGAATAAAGAACGAAAAATCTTAAGACCTTGAAGCTTTTGGCAAGTTGTTTTTTTTTAAATAAGCTTGCAAATTGTTAAACCTACATTCATTCCTACAAAAGCATATGAGGGGGTGAACAAGTTAAATGCTGAGGGCTTAAAATACCCAAGATTAAACAAGATAATAATAAATATGATGTTTAAGTTCTTTTTAAAACACATCAATGACTGGATAAATGTGTTCAAAGTGTGGAGGCAGTGATCTGAATATTCTGAGGGAGATTTGACAGTAATGGGTCTTTTAGTGTGATATGTTTTTTAATTTAAACATTCACTGTCTTTTTTGATCACCCTACACTGATCAACCATTTATAGCAATTTCTGTCAAAAAAAAATTACAGTATATCCATCCTCATCTTCCTCAGTCACCCAATCTGATACTGTGTGACTTTTGGCTGTTTCCAACGTCAGAATGACCTTTGTAAAACATAAACAGTTTGAATCAATTCAGGACATCAAAGCAGCCATCACCGTGCAACTAAAAGCATTCATAAAAGGAGACTTCTAGAACTGCTTCAAAAGGTAGATAAAATAATGCTAAAGTAAGGGGCAGCATTTTGAGTGGAATTAATGGCAGTCTGGTTTGTTGTTGTAATTTTTTAATTTAAATATTCCCATTTTTATCATACCTTATAACTCTGAAAATCTGTACACATGCTTCAGCTTTCTCAACTCAGAAGAATTTTGCTAGTGCCCTTATATTTTGAAGTGGGGAAATATATTTCCTCCATCCGAAGGTAATAAAATTTAGAAGACTAACTTTGTAGCACCTAAATTTTATGAAATATTTACAAGAATTATAAATTAAAAACAAATTTGATGTTATATAAAAATATTCGTTGGAAAAAGTTGCTGTAAATGTACATAAAAGGTAGCAAGCACATTTGAAAACGTTTGCACCGAAATGATTGTATTTCAATTTTTAAAAAATGATAGAGACAGGGCATGGCCATCCCACACTCAGTTATTGACCAGTTAACGATTTCTTCCCACAAGAATCAGAATGTTACATTCCCCTTACTAATATAAGAAAGACAATTTATGTATCAACACATAAATATATCAAAAATGTGCACAATTTTGATTACTTTAAACATCACCTCTTAAAGATTCTCAAAACTGCCTGGTCTTGGTCAAGGTAATAAATCATACGATCAACATAGATATGACATACTATAAAGTTGTGGCTTCTGATACTACAGATTTGATTTTGCCAGTCATGTATGAATGACATCATTTCATTTCTCAGGTAATATTTCTGCAATTGAGATAAATACTCAAAGGGGTACCTGTTGCCTGGACATTTGTATAGTTGCCAATTTCTCATTGGTATGATTAACCAAGAATATACATTCACATGCTTTTCTATTTACATATGCTATTTTATAAGAGAAGCTTAATGATTCCTAAAATAAGTAGACTATATTTCAAAGGCTTTATAATTTAAAACAAGCTTAGGGGGAGAAAGAAGCCCACTTAAACTAGAGCAATTTTAAAGCCTAACACAGACACAACTACATTGCATTATGCTTGCCATGTAGCAAAATGACAAAGAAAAAAAATCTCTGGAAGTGATAAATTGTTTTTTAAACCAGAGTTTCAGAATTGTTGTATTGAATACTTCTGAACTCTCCTTCATTTTGACAATAACATTCTGTAATCCTAATCATTTATTCATTGTTTAATGAATAAACTATAACAGCACTATATATGTCTATGGTATCACTTTATTATAGCTTGTCGTTTTAAAGACAGGAATCAGTGCCCAGTCTTTTTTTGTCTAAATTCTCTTTCCCAAGACATTAAGATACATATCAAACAATCTCACCATAGTACTTAACAGTATTATTTTAAAGTCTTTACAACAGAGAAAGGATTAGTGCATAGTATCACAAAGTTGAAAGTTTTCCTATTGCACTTTCCCACTTCTTCACTCCTCTCCAAATTCCTGTCTCTCCTTTGCAGACCAAAGGTACCCAGCACACCTATAGTGCCCTTTAGATGTTAAAAGTGAGCCCACTCTGGTGATCACAGCTAAGCTTACCTTACACTGAAGAACCTGGGGACCAAATTACTTCCCTTTTCTCTCTTCCAGATCTTCATCAAACTTTGATTAAATAGAGAAAAGCAATTTAATTAAACTAAACCACATTGGACTGTGATTGGTTAATAGAGTGCTTAACCGTCCCTGGGCTATTTTATTAAAAGAGGACAATGTAATGTAAGTCAATCCATAATAGGCAAAATTTCTTGGGGGGGGGGGTAAGAAATACTAGTTTACTTAGTAAGTTTTCATAGCTCGATGTTTATTCCATAAAAACTTTACAATTCGTACAGTTTACATATACTTCAAACTGAACAGAAGAGTATCTCCCAGAGATGCAAGAATTCCATACCAATTGATCCACAATAAAGACAGATTTACACACTGTGTAGCACTATGTGTGGCCAGGGAGGAGATCAGTTCAAGTAAAAATTTCAAAACTATACAAAATAAGGTTTTGATTTTATTCCATTCTTTATGTATTCAATGTGATTACAAACCCAGAAGCCTAGCTACTCATGGGCACCTGTAGCCAGGAATCAGTACCCAGTCCTACAGGGAACTGCAGTGCTTGTTCACACAGGGTCTCTCAGACCCATGCTGTATTCATTGTATGATAAGCACATAAAAGCAGGGACCAAGAACATGCATGTCAAATGTAAGGTAATTCTTTTTGTTTGGAAAGGAGCTTCTGTACGTAATAGTGTGCCAAAAGAGCTTTAGCTTATTAAATAAAATATATTCTAAGTGAACCAAAAAGTTATACCTTATAAACATAGAAATACTTTTTTGGTGTAGTACATCGATCATATCTACAGACAGAAAACCAAAACTGTATATAAAGTAGTGTTTCTCACTCAGTAACAAGAAGGGCTGGAGTTATTTTTCAAAAGGGTCACAAAAACTATTTAAAACCTACTGAGACTAATTTATAAATTAGATATTCATACTTAACTTAGTGATTCACTAATACTGCAAACAAAACACCATTTCTTCTAGAGAGACGGTAGTTTCCTCATGTTCACTGGGGAAGAACTGGACATATTAGGAGAAAAGGGAGAACCCACTGCTCTCTCAGCATGAATCCTAAGTGCTTGCTGAGACTGTGCATTACAAAGATCTTTCCTAAAAGGTAAGTTTTAGTCTTGATTTAGAATTCTCCGTCTGTGAAGTACCTGCACCTCCCTCCCTGGAGACAAAGGAAAGATCCCAGATCTCTTTGAATCTCTATTTGTGGGACAGAAGGTGAGGCTGGCTACTTCCCTTTTAGTAGGAGAAAAATAAGGAAAAGAAAATTATCCCTGACTTTTCTTTCACCCAAATGAGCAAAACACAATTTTTTATACAGTACTAGCCAAAAAAATAAAAAATCAGAATTTCCACAAGCAATCTGTTGCTTACTGTTATGCTTTTATACTTGTACGCAGTAGGTATAAAATAATGATATTGGGACAAAAGATCTTTGTAGTTATTTATTTTAAAGTTACAAGACTAAAAAACTCAGAAATAAGTATCTTGAATGTTTCCAGCCCTACATCCAAGGATGAACTACAGGTGATTGTGTTTCAGGCTAGAGAATGGATTATGCCCACAGGGAACCACCAACGTCCTTCTCAAACAAGTACTAATAACATCCACATGTGGCTTCCAAGCAATTTACCTCTGCAAGTACTTTAACTCCATACCCTGGCCTGAGACCAAGATCCTCTTCAGCACCTCACACTCCCTCTTGGTGGCCTACGCCAGCTCCAGCTTCATATTACAGCATATCAGAGCCTTGAATTCCTCAAGCACAACTGCTGTGAACCATGACTTCCAGGGTAAAGTACCTGTTTTAGTTACTTTTTTGTTCTTGAGACAGAATACCCAACCATCACAAGTCAAGATGTAGAGGTTTATTCTGGCTCACAGTTTGTAAAGGTTTCAGTCCAGTCAGTTGGTTCCAAGACAGGGCAGCATGGAAGAGGAGAAAAGGTTCGTGGCATGGAAGACAGGAAGAAGCTAGACTTTCTACTTTCTTTTTCTCTTCCACCTAGGCTGTAAGTCTATTGGTTGGTGCCACCCATGCCCAGGGTGAGTCTCCCCATTTCATTAAGTCCCCCCCACACACACACACACACACACAGAGAACTATGCTAAACCAATCAGTGGATAAATTCAGTATCACACACCCATGATCCAATTACTCCCAAAAGCCCCACCTATGCGTATATGAGAGTAAGGGGGACATCTAGATATAAGCCAAAATAGAACACGTCCAAAACATCTGGGAAACCAGGCCCTTGCAGGATGCTTCCTGCACCATCAGCTCTGTCCTTGTAGCAACATTTTATTTGCAGATACTCCTCCCAAATCTTGTGAACAACAGCTCTACTGAAGGTACCATAGGGTTTTTGAAACTAAGCCTTTTCATTGGCCCCATCCATATAACAAAGAGGCAATAGGGACGCTCTCAGTTTGATGCTTGGGCCGTTTACTGCTACAGTAATAGGATTCTTAAACTAAACGAAAGCATTCTAGAAGTTTTTGATAGCCTTACCATTTTATTTCTCTCTTTTCCTGCCATTTGTGATTCACCAAATGAAATATAGAGATCATAGCAGAAGACACTGCCAACTGAGCTAGGCTGCATCCGCTTGCTGTCCCAGGCAGCGAGTCAGAGCACTTGGACTTCTTTCATCACCTCTACATTCAGTGAGTTATTCTCTCATGATTTTGTGGATAACAAGATATGGGTGAAACCATCTTGCTTCAGAGCAACAGTTCTGCCTATGTAGGTACTCTCTGGCTCCCTCTAACTGAAACACAACCACTTTTCAAAAGGCTGGTCTCTTCTGTCATCAATAAATTTCTTTTCTCTGATTGTCACTCCTGTAATAGACCTCTGTATGTCCTTTAGCTGTTAGTGCAACCATGAACGGATATGTTCAGCTCAGGCACCTGAGAAGTTAGTGGGTATATTTGGGGCCTGTTGCTCATCCTGGCCTGCTCAGCACCAGGGCCCAATAAAGTTCCCACTGGTTTCGCTCTTGTCACTTCTGATGCCACCTTGTCCCCTGGACCCCACTCGAGGGGGTCCAGTTTATCAGAGCTCTTGCTGGGAAAGCCATCTGCTCTCAACAGGACTCTTAGGCCCAAGGATTTTGGTACTTGACCTTGCAAGGTCTGTGTCCTTCCTTCCGAACAGGATGTGGCTGTGTTTTTCCTAAACTTCCGGCTGGTTGCCAGCAACACACTGTTTTGGGACTCACGGTCCTGGCTGATCACTAGTACTTCAGGGGAACCTTGGGAGAAGCGGTTGTTGGAGGACCTGGAATTCTGCTTCTTGGCATTGTTGGGTAAGGTCCCAGTGGTTCAAGTCAGCGCTCTCTTTTCCTCTTTCTCCTGTGGCACCTGTTGAAGCCATGGATGACCTAACCTTTCACCTGGTGCTACTCAGGCTCCCACGGGTGGTCCTTCCTGTCATAACCATGCCACTGTGCCAGGCACTTGGTCTTCCCAAACCCTCCTGGCCTTTGCTAACAACCCTCTCAACCTCTATAGCTCCCGGGAGGCCATGGCAGCTATTTCCGGTGGCCCTACTGCGCCTGTGCGTGCAGCTCGCGCTCTGCCTCACCAGCACCTCCTGACCTGCACAGCAGTGTTCTGGGCATGAGCAATTGCGCATGCGCCCAAGGTGCCCATGCTCACTGCGGGTGGGCGGGGCAACTGGGGTTCGGGGCAGGCACGCGGGGAAGTCTGGAGACCAGAATTTCAAACAATTTGTAAAGTAAAGAGAACTATATAGGCTTCATCAAGGAGACATGTTTTGATAGAAGAGCCTTGTGAGGTTGCCTTAAATTATCCTTGTTGGTGGCCACTACTCAGCCTGCGTTGCTAACTAGAAAATAAAGCATTGATTGAAATGCCCTTTTCCAATTCTGCAAGTGAGAAGCAAACTACTCTCCAAGGAATGCATTGACTTTGAAACAGACCTCAGAAGTCAAAATATGGTTTATTACTCCTCTGGGTGAACCGAGAAATATAAATGCTACTTTTAACCTGAGCCACATTTCAAAAGCCATCCTTAGACACCAAATCCTTCGTCATATAGAAGTGACCCTACAGATACTCTTTTTGTATTAATTACATTTTTAAATTTTTAATTAGAGGACAGGAATGAACACCAGAAATAAATGATATATCCCCATACCATAAAATGCAAATAAAAATATAATGGGAAAGGAGCCCCTACAAGCTTCATACTGAAGTTCATCTTCTCGTCTCAATTCAGCCTTCTAGATCATACACACACATACACTCACATACACTCACACTAACACACACACCACACACTCACATCAAAAGTGACAATTCCTCAAACAGAATTGACAATATCCTCTTAACATGTAGCTACATATCATCTAAATATTTTAGAGTAATATTGATAATTAAAATGTTTACATATCATTATTGGTAAAAAATAAGAATAATAATAATAAGCTAAAAATAATTACAACTAACTTTTTGCTTTGACTGACCATGTATTTTTTTTTCTGCCTTATGCCAGGTATAAAAATGCAGAGGGAAAGAACTTTACTGTTTGCTTTGTTTGATTGACATAAATTGAAACAGATCTTCTGCTCTAGCTAATTATAAATTTTGCCTTCCCCAGATGAAAATGTACCTTTCTGGTCATAACGAAAAGCCTTTAGCATTTTACTGTGTTGTGATAGTTGTAAAAGTCAACAACTTAACCCTGCTTTTCAGTCAACTACATTAATATCTCAGAGCTCGGACCCCTCTGTTTGCAGAAATGTCAGACTATACCTAACCCTTGGTGAACTTTTTCACAGCATTAAAAGATTACATTTTGTTTTAATTTTCAAAATTTATATGAGAAGGTGCTACATAGAATATTAACACACAAGAAAATCTTAGTTGTTCTCTCTAAACTCAACTGATATTTTTTCCCTTTAATTCAAAAATTAAATCCCACTTCTTAGCTAAGTAAACTTTATACACCAGATTCTGGTGTGCTGTTAGCTTAAGATTTATCTTCTGAAAGAAAGCAACAGATTCCTGTTCAAAAGTTGATTTTGAATAGGGGGCTCCAGAGTAATGTAGCATATTGAACAAACTCATTAATTTCATTTAAAAAAAAAAAAAGACAAGCTTGCAAGAATGGGAAGAACAAGAGGAGAAACAATGGCAATTAAATTTTGAAAGCTGCAAAGCAGGTGAACAAATAGTAATTAAATTACTGGATTCAAGAAAGTTCATTTTAAATGGCCAGTAGGAAAAGCCAAGAACTACACAATAGATCATTCCCCACCCCAAAATGTTCAGCAACTAGCAGTACCAGTTTATCAAGAACTGGAGGCTAAAGGTGAATATTTAGATAGAAACCTAAAATAAGGAGGATTATATAAAAGCTATTTGAGAAATGATTGGATACTTAGATGCCATCTCCTGCTGTACTTCATTTAAATTGCTGGAATCTTGTCTTTAATTGAAACATCTTTATATTGAGCTGAAAGAAACTGAACCATCTCCCAATGAAAAATACGTTTAAAAATTCTTTCATTGGTTAGCCCACAAAGGAAAAAGGAAACAAGGGAAAAGAACAAAAGAAAAAGCAGGTACCAAAACTATTATTTCAGACTCTTAGCACATACTCAAATTTTCTCACAGCCTAATAAAGTATAAAACCTGCTGTGACCCACAACCTGACAGCTTCATTACAAATCTCTCAAAATCTGGAAATGTGGAATTCACTGGGAATAAGCTAGAATCCAGAACTTCATGAAGGAGCAGACTGAATGGAAGAAGGCAACTGAAAATTATCTCTGGCATTCTTTTACATTTCTAAAAGTAAGCAAAACTCTCTTAGTAAGCTGACAGAAAATCAAATGGATCATCCTAGGCCCTAGGTTTTTTAGTACTCATTAGAATAAAGCATGCACACTACGCAGAGTTCTCAGACACACAGTCTATGTTTTAACATTGCAAGACCTTCCAATAAGAAATACTGAAGTGCAAATTTCCATCAGATATTGATCAAATAATTTCATTGTAAATGATAATTTATGATGATAGCTCCATTTTAAAAATCATACTAGAAGCCAAGATATAGTGGCTCAAGCCTGTAATCCCAGCACTTGGGAGGCTGAGGCAAGAGGATCGCCACAAGTTTGAAGCCAGCCTGGGCTACAGAGTGAGTTTAAGGCCAGCCTGAACCACACAGCAAGACCCTGTCTCAAAAACAAAACAACAAAAACAAAACAAAACAAAAAAAAATCATGTTAGAAGTCTGAACTTCCACCCCTTGAAAACATATAATTAGTCATGCCCCATTGGAAACAGCCTTAGAAAATTATCTCTTACTACCAGAATTGTTTTCACAATGCTGAAAGAACAATCCAGTCTTTATCAAGCTAATTATCTTAATTAAGTCTATAGGACAATTACTTCAATGGGCAAGGTGATGTCTTTAAATTTAGTCACTCCAAAAGATAGACTGATAATTTCTTTAGTATGTTTTCATAATTCTATGGCAGTTTTTTCATAGTAAATAGCAAATATGAAGCAAGTATCCAGAATAGTTATTTGAAAATCACCATTTACCTCTATTCCATCTCACTTAAGAACAGTTAAGAATAATTTCTCTGAATAATCTCTCCGATCTCTCTTGGGTTCATCATTAGCATTTTATCCAAAGGACAGAGACCATCAAGATTGAAAAATATATAATGCTGACAAAGATCCTATATATTAACACTTTTGAATATGAATCATATACAGATAAAAATCTAGGATTTTTCTAATGCTACATTCAATTTCCAATCTAAAAAGATTAAATATTTCTGAATCCAAAAGTTTTCTGAAATCTAAATTTAAACAACATGGCTGGGCATGGTGGTGCATACCTGTAATCCCAGCACTCAAGAGGCTGAAGCAGGAGGATCACTGTGAGTTCAAGACCAGCCTGGGCTGCAAAGTGAGCTCAAGGCCAGCCTGAACTGCATAGCGAGGCCCTGTCTCAAAAAGACAAAAATAAAATAAACAACATGATGTTTGATGGAGTTGATTTCAAGAAGAAAACAACAGTAGGATATCCTATTCACTAAATCTTGCATGATTTTATTTTGTCTTTGTAAGAGACCTCCTAAAACACCATTGGTCTATGTTGGGTTAGTTTGTTTGTTTTTATCTTTTTGAGGCAATGCAGTTCAGTCTGGCCTTGAGCTCCATCTGTAGCCCTGACTGGTCTCGAACTTGCAACTATCCTCCTGCCTCAGCTTCCTGAGTGCTGTGATTACAGGTGTGCCCCACCACGCCTGACCAGCAACTGTGCGACAACAGTCATAATGTCAACGCTAATACTGACTGTATTTAACCTGGAAAAGTCCTACAACTTTTAAAATGAAAATTTTTAAGCAGCCCAAAGCAAGCAACATGGCAGCATTCATTTTTATTCATCAGAGTACATGAAGATGGATTGCTACTTAAATTAGTCAACTGACCAGGGAGGCTTTGATTTATTTGAACAACTCAGAATATTAGTAATCTCCACCTTAACATTTTTAATTCTGAGTTCATTTGCTTTCCTTCCTGTAAGGCACAGAACCCTAAAAGCTAATTGCTGACAACATTCTCATAGATTGTACCACAAAAAAGCATTGTGCATATATATGCATACAACTTTATAATATAGATGTTTCAGATCCTAAAAAAATTTAAATAAGAAAAACATGTGCCTTGTGGAAAGTTTTAAAGGCTTAATAATATGTAGGTCAAGTAATAGAACTTAATTTTCACTTTTTTGCCTTAGTGTTTACAAGACTTCTAGAAATAAAATGACTAACCCAAAGTCATAATGGTCTCAGTTGCTTTATACTATCTCACCCTGTATTCTTTCTTTATTCCTCTAATCTTGAATTATCCAAATTTACATTGTCTCAAAATTTTAAAACCAATTCCACATAAGTCACAGACAATTAAAATAGTGTCTAGATCCTACCAACCTTGTGATTGCTTCTTAATTCTCACATATATGTCTTCATTGGTCACAGAAAAAATTCTAGAATGAGAATATTCCATTGTGATGTACCAGACAATAATTAGCTGTTATTATCACCTTGTCTCTAGTACATTGAGCTGTTTATTCCAAACGGAACACAGGTAGGGGTTAAGCTCTTTTATGAGAAATGACCAATCTAATCAGAACACAGTAAAATGCCTCACAGTACAATGACTCTACTTTTAAAGATTTAAAAGAAGCAATAAAAGATGACTGAAAGATGAGCATTCCTTATTTTTCATTTCTTATAGTATTTATGGTATACCAGTGTAAAACCATAGTCACAATCCCAGCATGATTAAAACAACAACATTTGTAAATGTGTGAAAGCATTAAATCACGTCAGAAAAACTGGATCATTCTCTATGGCACACTAAAATGAAACACCAAACTGTCAAATGTTCACAACATCAGTTCTAGAAAATTGAAAAAGCACAGCAGCCATGTCCAACTGGTTTAAAGTTATGATGAGTTAGCTCAGCTTAACTGAATGTGGTGACAAATGGACTCAGTACTGTGATTGGAACCTTATTTAATACACACACTATGATGTCTTTAAGAAAACACTTGCTTGGTCACTCCTCTCTCCTGTAACACTACTGCAAGGCAGTGGTATTCAAGCAGGAATGCTTTTACTGCCAATACAAACACAAAACCACCACCCCTGAGGATGTTTAGTAATACCTGGAGACATTTTTGTTTGTCATAATTTGGGGTAGTACTATTGGCATGTAGGGAATAAAGGCCAGGGATAATGCTGGACAGCCTAAAAGGCATAGGACAGCCCTCGACAAATTATCTGATCCAAAAAGACAATACTGTAACGGCTGAGAAACCCTGCTACAATGACTAATACTACACAGTGTCAAATACTGACACTAATACTGCACAGTGTCAAAACCTGAGCTTCGCCTCAGGTTGCAATAAGAGAGGAGAAAAGAAAGCTTGGGCTGACACCCAGCTGCTCAAATAGTCAATTTAACTTGGGAATTTACCCTATGTTTTGATACTCAAAGACCACATTCATTAAGCTCTCACTCTAGACTCACCTTTCTTATGCCATTCCACAGCAATGCTGTATGAGTCCTCTTATGACTAAAATCAAGCATAATTTTTAACAAGACTCTTAGGGCCATATATCTATTTTGAACAAAAGTTTAAAGGAAAGCTAAACAGAGTACATTTTATCAACTGTTATTTCTTCAATATCCTGTTTTTAATCCATTGAACTTTTACTCTACTCTCCAAAGGAAGCTGATTGTGCCCCACTAATGTTCATGTTTTCAGTACAGTTCTGAAAAGTTCTTTGAAACCACAAACATGCTCAAGAAGAGAGATGTTCTAAACTGCAAATCAGGCATCCCCACTATAATAAAAGCTACAGTGTCACAATAAAAAATCAAAAACTGAAGCTCTCTGATCAGATGTTTTTTATGAAATATGAAGTACCTAAAACAACTTTAAGCTATGCTTCAAATTTATATGCTTCCAAGCTATTCAAATATAAAAAGAGCACTAACAAATGGGCAACCTTGTCCACTGCAAGGCTAATAAATCAAAATCACCAAGGTAAGTCAACTGCATTTTCAGTGGGTACAGATTTATCATCAAAGGCCTTATAATCATACAACCACTAAAAAAATCAATGTGTTCTCTCTCTGACCTTGGTCACAATCACCCATAACACTGACTTGTAACTTTGCAATATTATGTCATTCAGAGACACTCTAAATAAAAGATTTCAAGAAATTTGGACTTCTGCATGAAAATGTATTTGTTCATCTGTGGACTTTTTTGACACTAGAATTTAGCCAAGAAAACTGTAAACATCTGATACCTAAAAAATAGAACAGTAGATAAGAAAACTTTTAAAAGGTAGGGGTTAAATGTATTGAAGATTTTTCTGAAAATGCAAAACTGCCTAGAAACCTGGATTGGTCCAAATGTGGAAAGACCACTGGTTTTCACCTTTTTAGCAATTACTCTATCTCTTATTTATGGCAATTTCTTTTAGTTGAATTGTCCATATCAAACTGACAATAAAGCAAGAGGGAACATCAGCAAGGTTGACATAAAGTCAGAGAAACTTTCAAACATTCTTCTGTATAAATAGATCCACTTTTCTCTTCACCAATGAGGAAAAGCCTGACTTGTCACAAATGTTTCCTCAAAGGAAAATGGTTAAGGACACTGATAACATTTTAGACTTTTCAGGGGTTAATGGGAAGTATAGCAAATCCCTTAAAGAATACATGATAGAGGAAATAACTTGTTACAACAATGACCAAGAAGTAAAAGTATGGCTACCCAACTTGCCCTGCAGCACATAACTGCTTTGAAATTTGCTTTCAAGTTTCAAATGAAAGAGAATAAAAATGATAAAATAATTTTTAAATATTTAGATACTTTTTATCCTAAGACAAAAGGCCAAGCACCCAGAGGATAAAATATTGAAAAGTTCACTATTTAAAGAAGTGTACCAAAAGACTGAATTAGAATCCTGACCAGGATTCTTCCTGGATGTATAACTTTAAATTGACTGTAGGTCAATCAGAGCCTCTGGTTTTTGTTCTTCTTGGTGTTTCTTTGATTGAGTAATTGATTGGTTGATTGATTGATTTTTAGTTTGGTTTTGGACTGTAAAATATAGAATCTAAACTCTATTTTCCAGAAAGTTATATGGGATAATGATGTATGATAAGATCCTAAAACATATGGTATGCAAGAAAGTGAGCGCTGATGAAACTTATTATAGAGCTGTCTCTATCAGAAGATAAAGAGCAGCAACAGAGTGGTAGGCACCCCACACATCTTGCTGACCATGTGTTCTGAAGAAAGTCCACAGAGTGACCACAAAAAGCACAATGGTGCTTTTTGACTGTTGGGTAGGAAATGAGTCTGTCGGAAAACTCAAGATTCTAATAATAAGAATAGCAGCTAATATATCAGACACAAATGTCCAATTGAGATGAATCTCTTATTATTCCTTGATATTCTCATCCTGTGTCACAGGAACCAGAGGTCAAAAATACTGAAGAATTTTCCCAGGTTAGAGCCGGCAAACAATAGGCATGGAGCCTAGTGGTACAGAAGAAACAAAAGAGGACCAAGAAGTAATGGATACAGAGTGGGTTCTACCTGTAGTGAGTCTTGGGTTTTGAGTTAGCAATGAACACTAGAGTAATTCTCATAGGAGACTAACTTATAAAATCTTCCTCTAATCAGTTGTAAATATACATAATAATTGAGGAAAAAGAAAAATCCAGGAGCATCTATAGATAGTGAAGAGCTAAGCAGAAGATTCAAGGATAAATTCAAATAAATACAAAAGAATGAATTATAAAATAAATACAACTGGGATAATAACTCTCCACTTGGGAGCTATCCTACTTCACACCATAACACACAAGAAATAAATCCACAGGAAATAAAAATTTTATAAATAAATTATCTAATGGTATATTTGTAAAATTAGAACATTTTTCTCTTGAGACTATTCTAAACATGACCTAAACTCTAGAAATCATACAGAAACATATTTAAAGATTTGACATTTAAAATGATAACTTCTGCTTGACGAAAATACCCCACAAGCAAAGTTAAAAGAAATTTAAAAATCATTAAAACCATATTTGCAGTATGTATGATAAAGAATTAGTAAGTTTAACCACTATCAAGTATTTTTAAATCAATCTTTTAAAAGGAACACCACATTTTTTTAGAAACCAAAACAGAGCCAGGCATGGTGCCACACACCTATACACCCAGCTACTCAGGAGACTGAGGCAGCAGGATTACAAATTCAAGGCCAGAATGGATAACTTAGTAAGACCTTGAAAAATAAATTTCTTTGAAAAGAGGTGAGGCTATAGCTCAGTGATACAGCCCTTGCCTACCATAGTGAAGTCTTGGAATCAATCTCCAGTACTGAAAAATCAAAAGATAACAGTGTACAGAGATGATTCATAAAATAAACACGAATGGCCAGTGACTCAAAAAAAAAAAATGTTCAACCTCGCTAATGATCAAAAAATAAAACAGCAATCTGATATCTTTCACCTGTTAAAAAGTTAATATGACTGTTAGCCCAGTGCTAGAATGGGTTGGGCACTTACTTCATGGTTGAAGAGTAGAAATTGGTACCATTTTTCTGAAAAGAAATCTGGCAACTTGTATCAAATTCAAAATATGTGTACCTTGAAATATAGTAATTCTGCTAGAAATGTTTCTAAGGAACCAACCTAACAAGGATTCATTGAGTAGTTACCAAAATATTTAAGGAAAAATTACTTAAAACAATGAAATTTTTTAAGCAATATAAATATCCCTCAATTTATTGGTCAAATTATGTTTCCATTTTATGAAATGCAATTTATTTGTTTTGAAAAAGCAGATTGGTATTTAGAAAGTTGTCCATGACGTATTACTTGATTAAAACTTTAGGATATAATTATCTATATCATAATACTATATTACAACTTTGAAATGTGATTTTCATATACAATTTTTAAGTGGAAATATATAACCAAAAAAGAAAAAAACCTGAAAAAACATGTTTATATTAATGCAATTGTCTATAAATATTTTTTGTTCCTTTGTTTCCTATTTCCTAGTATTTCTTTAGTAAATGCATTTTACTCTTATAATAATTATTTCAACTTCTTAGGTAATTGTTTAAATAACTTCTATTAAAATATCCACCTTTTTTAATAATGTCCCTCTTTTTTTAATAATATAAACATTAATTACAAAAACAAATCTTTTTTCACAATAATCTTGTTTTTGTTTTTACAGCATAATACACTCATCTTTCTAGTATTATTTTTTATATTTAAAATAACTGATTAGTTGCTTCTAACAATCTAATATCAAGAGACACAATTAATACAAAATACTTTACATAGTTCATATAATTTTAGCATTTTAAAAGTAAAATTATAAATGTTTTCATAGATCCATCTGTTCTTAAAGTAACATGAATAACTCAATGTTGGTATCTAACACATGCTGTTGATTGGCTGCCTCAATTTATAGTAATATAGAAAATATGATAGTGTCCACTGACACTTAAATGCAATGACAGATTAATTATTTACTGGGCCAATCATTACAGAAAAAAGAAAGAGAGGAAAATAAAGGATCTTGAAATTAACCCCATGAAGAATTTTGTGTAAATATGGAAGACAACAAGTTCTTCTGTTCATGGATGATAGCTGGATATTTTGCCAATTAATTTTCTAAGTCTCTGATCATGTTCTGGAAGTACTCAGTCTCAAAACAAGTTTATTTTAGTCTCCACATTCATTGAGTCTTTCTCCAGAGAAGCTGCCAAACCTAGCACCAGCTGGCCCTAGGGAACAAGACTTAGCTAACACCAGATTTTTTTTCAACTATGGATACATATTAAAATGATAGAGCTGAGCTACCCTAAACTCATTAAATTGAAAGGTTATCTCCAAGAGAGTATGAATTACACAATCAAAATTTAAAACATTTTCATGTTCTTCCTAATAATTACTTACCTGTTTTAAGTGCTCTACTTTGTAAATGCTCTGCTTTTTCTTAAATATAAATTATAGTGTACCAATTCTTTTGCTGCCTTTTTCCGGCTCTATCTTGTGTTTTCCAAGTGGTCACTGAAACCTGGATAAAAATAGGCCAGCAGCATAGCTTGGGTCTCACAAGCCCCACTTCTCTACTTGCCTTCCTGAACTCACAATATCAGTGAAATTGGCAAAGACTCAAGATAAATACAGATAAACGTAAGAACATATTATTACTAGGCTGCTAATGAGAATATAAATTGGTCCAAGAGCTCTACAGGGTAATGCAAAGCAACACCCTTGAAAACCCCATGCCCTTTGGCACAGTAATTCTGTAGAACTATGTTCAAGTAGGACAGCATGGCCATATTTGAGTCACAATGGATTCACTCACTTACCACATCGTTTCTAACTTTAATCAGGTTGTACTCAATCCACAATACACTCACTTGCCCAGAAACAATATTAGAGCCATAGTAGATATGAGCAATCATTTAGCCCCTTGATCTCCAGTGACTCTCAATCAGGGTCTCCAGGGCTGTTTGGAAATGTGAGTGGGGACCAGAAATGCCTGGTTGCCTCCACATAACAAAAAATTGCCCTCCCTAGTAACACAAACTGGTGCTCTTCCCAAATCCTCTCCTTAAAGCCAATGCACCCAGTCACAGTTTCTGGGACTGTCATTCACATATGCTTCACAGTTATGGCCTGGCCAGGCATTGCCACAGAAAATAGCATTTGTCCAAGATTATTTCCCCATGCAGAAGGTACCTTCAAGAGAGAGCAGGCTATATAAGGAAACAAAGGACAGACTCTTTTTCTTCAATTTGAGATAATCCCCAAGGGCCTTCCTATTCTCACGGCTCCTTGTTTGTTACCCACTGCAGGCCAGCTGCTCCCACTGCCCTGTGGTGTCTTCCCATTTCATTAGCACGGTATCTCTTATGAACACACTCCTGCACTCTACTCTCCCTCTCACACTCTGTTTCCATAGAAAAATCTATGGCATCGCCCTTGCTTCAGTCTATCCCTTCACATTACAGATGAGTCAGGAAGATTTGAGAGGTGGTAAGGATCATTTCACATTACAGAATGTCATGCCTTGCGTTTAGATGTCCCCCCAGAGCTTCATGTGGACATAGGAGAGGCTGTTTCAGAGATGGTTGGATCTAGGGTGTGTGATTGATTTGTGATGCAATGCTAGCATTAAGGGAGCTAGGATTAAGGTGGTTAATTGCTAAATCAGTCCACTGGTTGGTTTGGCACCCACCCTAATCCCAACAGCCTACAGAGAATATAAAAGGAGCAGAAAGAAGCTGCTAAGGTCCCTTGCTTGCTTTTGCTGTCTTCTGCCTGCAGTGAACTCTTCCTCCTCTGCAATACCCCTCTGCAGCGTGCCACCCTGCCTTAGAGCCAACTATGGACTGAAATCTCTCCAAACTGTGAGCCAAATAAATCTTTCCTCCTTCAACTTTTGGTGTCTAGTATTTTGTCTCAGCAATGAAGGACAAGTAACCAAGACACAGAAGTTTAGCACTTACTGCACATATGACACATCGAAAACAGGGAGAAGCTTGAGAAATGGGGACAGAACTAAGAGACAGAATATGTTAAAGTATTTATTGCAGAAAATCCTGAGAACTCACAGAGGAGAAAACTGAACAAGAATGACAAAACGTATTTAGACCTGCCCATATGGAGAAATGTTAAGTGACAGAACTGTAGCATCAATATTCCTAAATTTACACTAACAAAAATTAAAAGAAAACAACCAAACTATTTCAGTTTGGGGAAGGCACTTATGAATACACAATTCGATTTTCTGACTACTCATGTTCACACTGATGATGGAGAAAATAAATACATAATAAAAATAAAGTGTAATCATTGGAAATTTTCCTCTTAAACAGCCAGTAGGATGTAAAAGCTATCCACTGAGATGAAAGTGAATAATAGGCATGAATGATAATCAAATCTTCTTCATCTGTCTTTTTCCTCTTTCCCCAGAAAATGTACTCAATTCTAAACACCCATTGTCCACCAAAGAATCTCCTTCCCCACCTGCCTGTTCTCCTAGTCATTTGTCATTCTTCTAAGGTATTTGTCCCTTCTATGGACAATTCCTCTACTTTTTATTTTAACTCAGTTTTTAAGCATGCTATTCTAATATTTCTCCTCTACAACTTTTATACTTACAATATCTTTGTTCTATCCCAAGAATAGAGATTTCTTCTATTATTTTCAATAACAGTATAGAAGGAACTATAACACTGTATTGTGGAAAAGTCCCAATTATGGCCTGACAACTACCCCTTCCCTCCAAAACAAAAAAAAAAAAAGCAAAATATATGTGTTCTAAAAAGCTTCACACTTAGAAACCAAAACTAAGTCAAAAAATTCTTAAAGCTTTTTTTGTTTTGCGTGAAAAGAAAAATTGCCTTTATCACAGTGGTTTTCTTAATAGTCTCAGAATCAGAACTAGTACTTAAGAAAACAGGAAATAAAATATGCTGAATGAATGGCATTATTACCAGAGCCAATGTGATCAATATAATTTTCCCCAAAGTCTCATTTGAAAAGAATTTGATATTTTAATGTGAAAATTCACAGAAGTCTTTTAACTAAACATCTCAAAATATTGTGCCAAATACTTTGCATTCATTTTTAAATCTTTCAAATAGTACTTTTACTGTATACATGTCCAAAAACAACCCTGAAAAGAATATTTTTTTAACTTTCAATAAAAAATTTCCTGCTTTCTAAAGTCTGGTGGTAACATGCATAAAATGCTAGATTCTTATTCATCAGTTAATGGTATGAAAAGAATTCTGTGCAGTAGCTTTAAGGGATGATATTAAGTTGAACTTACTGTTAATTTCCTCATTGTATTTGGGCATTTACATGAATAACAGTATATAGGAGTCAAACTTTAAGACTTACCCTTCAAAGGTTGAACAATGACAGAAGTTATTGCCAGATCTGACTCTCTTATGTAAACTCTTTGGTTTTATATCAAAGTGCACCACGGTATTCTTTTAGTCATCTTCTGATTCATTGGCCACTCTGTCATCATACTGCATAAAACATTCATGTTTAATTAAATCTGGAAAAAGTAATCAGCATTCCACATTTTGGGGGCAGCAATATGGACCTCCTCCTGTGTTAAATATGTCCCAGTTTATAGCTAAGTTGACAACTCAAAGGCTAAACTAGAAACATCAGGACAGCTTGACTTTGCTGGTTTCCCAATTGTACAGCTTGCAATCTTTCTGTTTTGTCGAGGTAGCAAGACACCCTAACAGGGACAGATTGTTCCATCAGCAGAACAAAAATTGAACCAGCAGCAGCTTTCTCCAGAACTGAGACTGTTCTACAAATCTGCATGCTCTAGTTAGGGCTAAGGTTATTTATTTATTCAAATACTAATAGAAGTTAATGTGGTCACTACCTGAATTGAACTAGAAATTATTTCTTTTCTCTCCTCCCCTCAAAATCTGGCCATACTCCTAAGATTTTTTTTCCTGGCTCTCAGATTCTGAACCAAGTATCTTCTTGCATGGAATTATAATTTAACATTGATTTCTCTGTTTAGCTTAGTATCATTCCACAAACACACATTTAGAAAATGACACTTCAGGGTGAAACCCCGGACATCTTAGAAAGACCGATGACTCTGGGCTCTGCCTCCCTGACCAGTGTGCAAAGCAGGCAAAACCTCAGGCACCCTCTGGGGCCTTGGTGGGTAACTGCCACACCCATAGTGTGTCTGCCTGGGCTGGGCTGAACCCTGGACATCTTTGGGAAGCCCGGTGAGTCTGGGCTCTGCCTCCCTGACCAGCATGCAAGGCAGGCAAAGCCTTGGGCACCCTCTGGGGCCTCAGTGGCTACCCGCCACACCCATAGTGTGTCAGCCCAGGCTGGGCTGTCACCACTCACCTGCACAGGAGCTACACTGAGCACTGGGGATCTTCAGACTCTTGTCCTGCCACTCACAAACAATCAGGACAGTGAGACTGCCCTACAGGGAGTCTCTGGTTCAAAAATGACAAAGCGATGGAGCAAATTGTGATCCCAGATCCCACACCACACAAAACAAGTGCAGGAGGCATCAACACAGAAAAGCCTGGAAGTCATACACCTGAAATTTCTGAAATGATAGCAACTAAAGTAAAGAAACAACTCTATCAGGCCACAGAAGACATCAGATCAGAAATAATATCTCAGGTGAGAAAAGAAATGACAACAATAATGAAAGAAATGTTCAGCATATACAAAGATGACATAGACAAGAAAATAAAAGAGCATAGACAACTCAGTGAAACCTTCAGGGAACAATATAGAAAAGAACTAGAAGGCATGAAACAGATGCAACCAGATATCCAGGAACTTAAAAATTCCATTGAAAGCTGGCAAAACCGCCTGAACACAGCAGAAGATAGACTCTCAGACCTTGAAGACAGCATTGCTATCAATGAATGTGAAAGGAAGGATCTCTTAAAAACAACAAGGAACCAGGAAATAACAATTAAACAACTGCAAGACAAAGCAAAGAAAAACAATGTCAGATTAATAGGTATTAATGAAATAGCAGGTGTCAACACAAATGACATAAAAAGACTATTTGCAGAAATAACAGCAGAAAATTTCCCAGGCATGGTAAAAAAATCAGACATCCAGATAAGTGAAGCATATAGAAGTCCAGTTACTCATAACCAAAATAAATCTACACCCAAACATATAGTGATCAAGATCCCGGAAACTTGGACCCCGCCACCATTACACTCCGAGTCTCTGCTCTCTGTGCACCCACAACAGACAGGAATTCCTCACTCAGAAGGCCCAGGGGCTGCTCTTATTAGGGTTTCCATGTGGGCCCTCCCTGGGCTGGCCCCGTCCCAAGTGAGTGAGTGCTCCAAGAGCTGCTGATCCCACAGTTCGAGTCCATGCATTACTTGCACCCAGACCCCATGGGGGGTCACAGGCATGGACACTGTGATTGCTGTTGATCTGGCCCACATCTGGTTCCTGTATATGTCCTGAACTGACTGGAGACACAGAATCAGGTGACTCACAAGCTGTCAACCCTGCAATTTGTGTCTGGATTTTGCCTGTACCATGAACTGCCTGGGGACATAGGTTCACTGGACCGGGATTGTCACACCAGTGCAACTCGAGTCTGGGCTGTGCACATGTCCTGAAGTGCAAGGGGACACTGGATCAGACTGTCTGCCATCAGCTGACACCAATGCCTGCGTCTAAGACCTTGGATAACTAGATACAAATCAACAACTGCCGGAAAACCCCAGACTAAGTGCCTCTCAGCAGACACTGAGGGGCAAACCTGACCAACAGGAAAACTTGGTACACTAGTGGACTTTGCTGTGCAGCCACTGAAGAGGGAAAGTGAGCTTTCTGCATTTGGTATCAAACATGACAAAACAAAGGACTAAAACACAATCCCAGAACTCCACCCCACTCAGGACAAGTCCAGGAGACATCAACATAGGAGAACTTGTAAACACCTGCCTGAAATAGCTGAAATGATTGCAATGGAAATAAAGAAACAACTCCATAAGGCTATAGAAGAGATGAGATCAGAAATAATCTCTCAGGCAAAAAATGAAATGACAGTAATGATGAAAGAACTGCTCAAAAAGTCTGAAGAAACATATAAGAAAATAGAAGAACAAAGGCAATGGACAGAAGCATTAAATGAAAATTAGACTTAGAACACATGAACCACATTCAAAGAGACTTCCAGGAAAACAAAACTTCTATTGAAAGCTGACAACACTGCTTGAATGAAGCTGAAGATAGAATCTCA
>NW_004955471.1:4663617-4672998 GCF_000276665.1 Chinchilla lanigera
AGACCATACTCATAAGTGAAATAAATCGGACCCAGATGGGTAAACATCATATTGTCTCCTTGGTGTAGAAACCTGAAAGACTAGGTGTAACTCAAAATGTACAATAGATGATAGGAAAGGGAAAGAAATTGCTCAAAGGAAGAAATGACTGGGATGAGGGAAAGAAGAATAAAGAAGGAAGGCAAAACATGAATATATTTATGAATAGCTGCAATGACTGTATTGCTGTTGTCTGATGGTGTATTGAAATGAACAGTTAATGCTCACAATTTTCTATGTTCTGATCAACTTCGCATGCTTGTGTCTGGTGGTCTGAGCAACTGATTTGAAGGTAAAAATATGCAGTGGAATTACAATGGTGAACTCCTACCATCCTGTCTAGTGAAACTCTGTATTATCTCTAAGGTTTTATTGAAGAATTATTTTCTTATTCTCTTTAATGATTTGAGCAATCTTTCATTATTGCATCTGATAATCTGAGCAATGTAGTTGAGGATAGCGATATGCAATGTAACAACCACTGTTGATTTGTATTAATTTGTCTTGAGACCCTGCATCACTTTGAATGTTTTTGCTTTGCTTTGTTTATGTTCATGATACTGGTATTCTGCTACTGTTCTATTTTGATGGTTTGTTTGTTTGTTTGTTTCTCATGTACTATTCTCTTCAAAATTTTTAAAAAAAAAAGAAAATGACATTGCTTTGGCATCCAAAATAAATATGGATTAGTTCTTCTCCAGTAAGTCACTTTTTAAACTGGTAACAGGATTAAAGACCTTCATATTATGGAAATAGTTTTCTAGTAAGTAATCTATTTGTAATCATTTCTTACACTGGCTTTCTATTGTCCTTATGAGAAAATCAAAACTACTTAGTTTGGCATACCAGTCCTTTACCAATGCCTCTGCTTTCTCTTCCAGTGCTTCATTTCCCCCTTGAAATCTAGCCTCAGACTCAGTGAACTTCTTCCCAATCTGGAAGGCTCCAAGCTCTTTCTTGCCTTGGAGTCTGCACACAGCAGTCTCTGCCTGAATGCTTGCTGGAAGCCCTCCCAATCCGCCTGTCCACCTCTTTCTTCAATCTCAGTGTCTCTCTTCTCCCTCTCCTGCCCCTCCTACACTTGGTCTCCTCTTGCCCTCTCTCCCTCTGCCCCTTCCTATAAAGGTATGTGGAACTCCATATATGTGTGCAATCTGTCACTGTCTAGTAGAATTACTGTTGCTGTCAAAAGACTGCCTCAAAATATTCTCACTATATGTTCTTGTAGTGATGCAACATCAATTTTTAGGAAACCTGAAGTAGAATTTTTTGCATGTGATTAATTTAGTGAAGGTTATAATGTAGTTTGCTTTATGGATGTGCCAGAAAGACTAGCTCTCCAAGGGGAGATAGGTTTAAGCAGAGCAGTAGGTAGAGATACAGACCTGGATAGTGTCTTGGGAGGTCAGGATCATCTCTCTATCTATGCAACCAAATACAGAACTAGTGATTGTAGTTGTCTGCCAATTCTCTGTTACAAAATGGGGAGAAGATAGAAGCTCCTATTAAAAATCAATACACTTCTTGCTTCATTGAAAATGACTTACAAATAAGTAAATAAGCTGGCCATATGACACACACTTATAGTCCCAGCTATGAAGACAATAAGGTAAAATATGTATATGTATAAATTCAAAGGTGAAAATGGCTCAACAAATTTCCATAATGCTGAAGATGTATTATAATTGATTGTAAAGGTTAACCAGAGGAAAACCTGCCAGAAATTTCTGCTTAAAATGGCTTCTTTTTATGTATTAGCTACTTGTTTAATCCAATTGTATAAGAACCTGAAAAGTATTCAAGAGACTTAGAGTTAATCAGCACTTCTTTTCTGTTCTATTACAGAGCCTTACGTAGGAATCTATACTGTGAGCCTTAGTTTTTCTCTTGTTTGTTCTTATAGAAAACAGACACTACAATGGTGCCTGGGTACTCACTGTTCCTAGGTTCCTGGAGGCATCAAAGTGCATCAAGTACTGTACCAAACTCCATGAATTTCAAAGCAGTCCAGAACCAAGGTGCATGATTGTACTTGAAAGTTACTGCTATACTTTGTATCTTAAATGTCCCACAAATCCCCATGTGTTAAAAGATCAATCCCCGGTTCAATGCTATTGGAAGGTAATAGAAACTTTGAGATGTGATGTCTACATGAGAGACAGCCCCTTCCTCGTCCTCTCTTTTATCACATCCCAGCCATGAGTTGTGCTCAACCATGCACTCTTGCCATCCTTTACCACCACAGACTCAAAACAATAGGGCCAATTGACCATGAACTGCAACCACTAAAACCATGAACCACAAAAACCTTTTATCTTTATGTCAATTGTCTCATAAATTTGTTGTTAATGAAAATTTAACACAACTACGAGCAAGAATGTTTGACACAAAAATGCAATATTTTATTGCATTCCTTGAAGCATTTGGTTTAACTTTCTTGCACTTTAAAAAATACTATCATAAAATCAGTTTTACATCGATGTCCTGTATGAGGACCTTGCAAATTCTTTGACTTAAAAATAATGACATGTATTTAGGTATGTTTTATATTGGAGGGCCAAATCTCTTTGTTATTAAGTTAAACACTAATTCAAAAGGAAATATTTCTTATTGTGTATATTTCCTAATGATTTCCAAGGGTTGCTTGACTCATGATATCACTGCGCCTATAAAGTTAAACTTGAGGTCGCTATGTCTGGTGAAGGAAAAGACCGAAGATTCACACAAAGATGTCATTCTTGCCCCTGAAATTACACAGTTCTCAATTTTCTCAGCTGGCACGTGCACACTTGAAAAGAGCAAAGGGAAAACCTTCTTCTATCCCCAATTTGGGCTTTTGTCTTCAATCCTCTGTTGCAGAGAAAAGTGTTCTTGTCTCTGCATCTTCCACTACAGTTTTGTCAAGTGCTTCCAAAAGCACTTAACTCATGAATCTTTGGATATCACTCTTACACATTCTTCCGTCATTTGACCTTTTATGTGTGTAGTCATAAACAGATATGCTATTATAAGCCAGTGATCTTGTATAAATATTAATGACTACATGCTAAGCATCAGATGTAAAATGAGCAATCATGGTTTTTATTTAAAGATGCAGGATAGAAATATCAAGCCCATTGGCAGAAACTGCAAGGAAAGAAAAAAAAAATCCTACAGACTCAAAAAGCAGTGTGAAATAACTGAAATCCTAACAGATAAGTTTCCAATTATATCAGAATGAGTAACAAGATCAAAATAAAATACTTACAAAACTAAAACCAGCAACCTCCTTTGAACCAACTAGTAGATTGTAGTATTTAAGAGTGAAGTCTCTAACATCCCAATTCTGCTTGTGAGATACATTTTCAGATTCTCACCTAAAACATAGGATCTCAAAGTCCTTGTCTCATAGACTTAGCTTATCAAAAGAATAGGTACATGTGCTGTGTTTGCACAGCACCTGACATGGAGCATGCATTTTTAATATACTTTGAACATTATCCATAAAAGACAATTTAGAAAGTATTCCAGACAGTATAGACCAGGAGATGGCAAATTAAGGTCAGGCCACAAGCCCAAATCCAACAAGATACCTGTTTTCTTTTGTTTTTAATTTTCCCCAAAAGAAAGTTTCTTTATGAGCTGGGCGTGGTGGAGCACGCCTGTAATCCCAGCACTCAGGAGGCTGAGGCAGGAGGATCATTGCAAGTTCAAGACCAGCCTGAACTGCATAGGGAGACCCTGTCTCAAAAAGACAAAAAAAAAAAAAGAAAGTTTCTTGATTGTCCTCTATATAGTAACAAAACTCATTTCAGAAATATACTAATTAGCAAACAGAAACATAGCAGGACTCGATCACAACCCAGAGAAAACCTTTGTGTACACTTTTATGGATGGTTTCTGAGTATTATGGCTGAAAAAATGCACCACTGATTCAGAAAATGCAAAGTCCCAATGGCTGATAATGGATTCACATTCTTCTCAGATAACCTCTCCTCCATTACAGGATTTTTTTCCTGTCCTAATTTTTTTTTCTGTACTTGAGATTGGGCCTTACCATTGAGCTACATCCCAGTTCTTTCTTATTTTTTACTGTGAGACAGGGTCTCACTAAGTCACTAAATGGCCCAGGACTGGCTCAAATCCGGGATCCTCCTGCCTCAGCCTCCTAGAATGGTAGGATTATGGGCTCCTATCTTAAGTAAAAGCTCCTTTTCCCTTCATTTTCTTTTTTTAAATTAATTTATTGGTACATTTTAGATATGTATAATGATCATTCATTAGAGGAAGTTTGTGTCAGTACAGGCTATTTCTTGATTCTTCTTTTTTCCCCCATCCTCTCTCTTCCTTTCAACCCCTTTTCCCTTCCTTATTTACAAAAGTTTTATTTCCATTTTCTTCCTTCTGATCTTCTTTTCCTTTTCCCTCCCTTCCTTGCTCCCACCCCCATCTCTTATTCCCCTTCCCATTTGCATATTTTCTTTCTATTTCCCAGTATCTGTTTATGTTTTGGTCCTTATTTAACCTTTCAGTTTTTCCCACCAGCAAACACTGTGATATTTAAACATATGTGTCTGCTTTGTTTCACTTAAGAGTTTAGACTCTTTTTTTTTCTTTTCCCTTTCTTCCTTTCACCCTCTTCCTCCCCAGTTTCCCTTTCTTTGGAACAATTTCTTCTATTTCACAATACCTTTCCTACACTTTGGTCCTTATTTACACATTTGTTGGATCCCATACCAATGAATATCAGAGAAATGATCTGATATTTACACACGTGTGTCCTATTTATTTCACTTAAGAGTATGGTCTCAAAGTCCATTCATTTACCTAGAAGTGTCTCAGGTTTGTCCTTCTTTATGGTTGAGTAGTACTCTATTTATTTTTTTAAAAAAACAGCTTTTTTTACCTATTCATTGGTTCATGGGCATTTGGGTTGCTTCCAAGATTTAGCTATAACAAACTATGCTGCTATTAACATGGGTGTGCCTATATCGCTGTGGAGATACCTGTTTTTGTAAGTAGTTTCTTGAATACAACCTTGCCCCATTCATTTGCATGTTATCTGGGGCTGCTTCCACTCCGTTGCATGATTTGGCAAAGGGTTGTCCCCTAAAGGACCGTGTGTTAGAGGCTTGATTTGCAATGCAGCAACATTGAGAGTGGTTGGATCTTTAATAGGCCTGCCTAGTGGGAGGTAATCAGGTCACGGCATCCGCCCCTTAGAAGGAACTATTTGTTCACATAAGGCTGTGTTTGTCCTCAAGAGAACAGGCAAAACAAAGCCAACCCATGGACTTGGCCCCTTCTGCCCACAGCCATTCTCCTTTCTGCACCAGCATGTTACGCTACAGCCAAGGGGGCCCTCTTGAAACATGAGCACCATATTCTTTGGGCTTTACAACCACCAGGACTGGGAGCTAAACAAACTCTTTTCCATACAAAGTACCCATGCTCTAGTACTTCGTTATACCAACAAAAATGTATACTAAAGATGCCTTACAACAGCAGACTTGGCCAGAAATACAGCTCAGCAGCACAAGCACCTGTCTGGCAAGTGCAAGGTCCTGGGTATGATTCTCAGTACAGAAAAAAAAACCAGCAAACTTGAGTCCTTGTGACTAAGGTCATGTGGCTGTGAAGCCTAAAATATTTACTATAGAACTTCATTGTCTCTAAGGCTCTGTCACCCTGCAAAAAGCACCAACAAACATTCTCACAGTCATCAAGAAACCTAGCCCAAGACCCCTCTGCTTACACACACCCAAAACTTTTTGGCAGTTCCTCCCTTAAAGGAGTTTGGTTCTAAAAGAAGGTGAGGGAGGCACTGACTGGGGAGAAATAATGAGTTTATCCTTCAAGGATGACAAAGAGTTTTTCTTCTTCAGATGTTGGATTTTCCACCACTGAAAACCATTTTTATGGCTTCTGTCTCTCTGGGGTTTTTTAAATACTACCATTTTGACAGCGTCCTGGAGAGGAACAGAGTTGTGATTAAGAGCACAAACACTAGAGCTGGTTCTCTTAGGATCAAATCCTAATGTAATGACCCTGTCGGATTAATTAGTTTCTCCAAACCTCTGTTTCCTAGTCTACAAAATGGGTCTACATGATAGTACCTATGTTAGTGGATAGTAAAGACTAATTATTGGAAGCATTTCCTACTTACTAACAGTAATCTCCTAAAAGCTGGATTTGGGGTGCACAAATGCTCACTGGACTGAATTTTTTTAATAACAAAAACCCTCAACTTCCTAAGTAAAAACTAAAGTGGTAAAACTGCCTATTTATAATTAACAGGATATCCTTTTGGAATTGAACCCTTTAAAACATCTCTTTCTGATCACTAAACATCACTAACACTTCGTTTAAAAAGATGTTTGATATTCGGTAAGATCTTTTCCACTTGATTTCTCAGTTGATTTGCTGTTTCACAACACCTTCATTTTTTTTTTTTTTCAGACCTGGGGTTGGACTCGGGCCTTTCATCCTGAGTTACCTCCCCAAATGGTTGTTGTTGTTTGGGGTTTTTTATTTTTTTGTTGTTTATTTTTTTTCTTGAAGATAGGGTCTAGTGAAGCCACTAAATTACCCAGGCTGTGCACAAACATGTAACCCTCCTGCCTCAGCCTCTCAAAGTACTAGGATTACAGGTGTCCATCTCCGTGCCTGGCTACTGTTTTCTTTGACACTTTCTCAATGTATAGCTTTAGGCACAGTGAGGTCTATATACACAAGCACTGTGGAAAATCTGATCAGTCAACAAAGACACAGAGAGGGCTGAATATGGGACAGCGACCCTCAGCAGGCTCAAATGACACACCGAATAATTTTCCTTTAAGAACCATCTCCGGAAGAGCTGGGATATAAGTCAATGGTAAAGTGCTTGCCTACCACATGCTAAGCCCTGAATGCAACACAGAGCTGGAAAAAAAAAAGTGTACTTGTAAAAAAAAAAAAAAGAAAAAAAGAAAAAGAAAAAAAGAAATAAAACAATGTCTACAAGCAATTCTGATCTTCCATCATTTCAGAATGCTAGGCTTTCATGTCTTTTGGGACAAGTATACTTTTTTGTCATATAAACACTGTCTGAAAGCCAGTGGTTTTGTTTTTATTTGTTTTCACTACTGGAGATTAAGTCCAGAGCCTTCACACTGTGCTACATCTCCAGCCTGTTTTTTAGATTTTATTTTGAGAGAGGATCTCACAGTTGCTAAATTGCCTAGGTTGGACTCAAATTTACAGTCCTCCTGCCTGGGTTTCCTAAAGTGCTGTGATCTCAGACATGGACCACCACTCCCAGTTAACAATGTGTTAATACCTACAAAGCATCAGTTACGCTAGCATGTTATGCTACAGCCAAGGGGTGATATCTCAGAGATGCATTTTGCAGAGCGTGGTGCTCCTTGCTAATGTCTCAGGAACACCTGGATTGTAACTCAAGGTGTATCTCAAAGTTGTAAACTGAGAAGTCCATTTACTTCCACTTCACAGGTGGCCCTTTCTCACTAGGAGAAAAGTTTATCTTTCTCTCATGCTGGTTTTGGGTCAGTGTTAGTGCACTATCCTATGAATGCTTAGTACCTGCTGCACAAGATTGCTCTACTGATGGAATTAGGCTGTTAAAGGTTTAACACTTTTGCTGCCAATGGATAATCACTACAGAAGCCTCTTGATCTGAAGGGCAAGTTCAGTCTTGTGAGGCTCTGATGGAATCCAAGGTGACCAAGGTTTCAAATGGAGATTCTGGGTGCAGATGAGTATCTCTCTAAGTCCCTTATCCTGGTATTCTCAGTCTTGATAGGCTAGGTAAATTTAGGGCTAACAAACCTTGCTTTGCTTGGACAGACACTCCTTAAATGACTAACATGGCTCTATGCAGAGCTGAGAAGGATTGGACCCAGAGTTTTACACAATGAAGGTAAAGCTTTGTTCTACTTTTAGTTAGCTACTGGGCATTTATGGGCCTAAGGAAGAGTCAAGTTTTGGCAGACTTGCTAAATCCCTGATTGTCTCAAAAGAAAGCACAAGTCATGCTCTTAGCGTAGGTAACATATTAAGGGCCCAGGACTTTAGGTCCTTTGTCCTTGTGGTGGTCTCTGACTGTGTCATAAGTATGACATTCTTTTATCATTATTGTGAGTCCATGGTTGTCTGAAGGGTCAACATCATCTCAGACCCAGATCTCTTCAGTGTGGAGTTTCCCTGATCCATGGCAGGTGATAACTTGGTGATCAGCTGTTGTAGGCCTATGTTTACAGGCATCCATCTTCAACTCCTGCAAGCAAGCAGTATTTGTAAACAGCTAGAACTGATAACACAACAGGCTCTCAGTAATTTGGGGGCTCAGGCTACTGCTAACAGAGACAAAGAAAAACAATGGCCATCACCAAGCCTCAGATGTAACCACTTTTCACTAAGCTTAGGAACAGAGATCTTCACAAACTTCAAAACTATCCTGGGTAAGCCTAATGTCTTTGTGGGCCTGTGCCCTCCTAATTTGGCAGCCCACGGCTACTAGAAAACAGACAGGACTCTAGGTAACTGCTAGAGATTAGAACCACAACTATGTATATCACGGCAACATCAGAGCTCTACTTCTGAGCTCTCTCTCCCGGCTGCATAATGGAAAACAGCTCCCCAACTAAATTCCTATCGGCACCATTGAATTGTGGCCTGCTTGCGCTCATGCATGCAGAGGTAACCAGAGAAAGTGTTTCAAGAATAGACCTTCTGATGCAATGATATTATTCTCCACCTAATTAAACCCAGTCCTCAGAGAATGGGGCATTGGGAACCCAGAGACTAAATACTTTTTCCTCCCTCTAGCTACCTACCTCGAGCTCCAATGTTTCAAGACATATTTTTTTTGATCACCTCACACACCCTACCCACTACACAGTTACTGTATCTTGCCTCTAGAACAACCAGTTTCATCCGACACCATTCTTCTTGTATGAATGCAAGTCCTGGTTCTAGAATGTGTGGGGATTTAGGGCAATGCTGTTTTTGGAAGGTGAATTTTTAGAAGGTGGGAATACTGAACAAGATTTATATATTAAAAGAACACACACACATTTATTTGCAGTCACCAGGAGATGGTGGTGAAAAAGTACACTCAGACTTTTGGGGACCACAGTGATCTATACCATCTCTTACTGGGCCTGGGGTTAAAACAGTGGAATAAAAATCTGTCTGAAAAGAATGGAGTCAGACCAGTGGGGTAGGTGAGAGGGTATGTTACCAAGGCTTGATGCCATTTGTTTTTTTGTTGTTGTTGTTTTGTTTTGTTTTATTTTAAAGATAAAAGGAGGGAAACATTAACAGACATACAACATTTTACAACATATCACAAGCACAATACAG
>NW_004955471.1:4674928-4708402 GCF_000276665.1 Chinchilla lanigera
TTGATTAATTCAAGGAGTCTTCTTGTGGAGTTTTTGGGATCTTCCATGTAAAGTATCATGTCATCTGCAAATAGTGATAGGTTTGATGCCATTTGAGTTCTGGTAGCTGGAAACCTCTGGACCATTAATTTAGAGCTACACCTTCTTCAGTCTCTCCTCTTGTAGGACCTGGAGACTCAGCTCCAGCAGGAATATATCATTTTCCTCACCACTCTCTCCCCAAACACTACCATCTGCCATCCTAAACCTACACCAAGAAGCTCAGTCCCTCAGTCAGAGTCAGTAGAGTGTCAGCCCCACAGGGCCTGAGGATGAGATTTGCTAGATCTCCCAAAATGCCAGGGACCAACTTGGAGAGGGAGAGGAAATAAGAAATCTTCTTTTTAATTAGTTCAACTTTGCAGTACATGTTAACACTCCTCGTGTGGAGCTGGTACATGTATGTAACACATTTTAATTCCTTTTTATCCCTTCCCTCCTCCCACCATCTCTCCATCCCCTTTCCATTTGGGAAAGATATAGCTCCCTACTTCCTATTATCTATTTTTTTATTTTGCTCTTTGTTCTTTGGCTTTCTCATCTGAGAAAAACCATGTGACATTTAAGCTTGTGTGTCTGATTTATTTCACTTAATATTATGGTCTCAAGGTGTATCCAGAAAGAAAGTCTCATTTCCCTCACATTCTTATTAACACAAGGCTTACCGTTTGCCATTTTTTGAGAATAGTTCCAAATGGGAAGTAAAAAGTGATATGAAAAAGTCTTTCATCACAAAGAGCTGTTTTCAAGAAATATTTACGACACTGAACATTTTGCTCTTACTTGAAAAAACAATGTTTAAACCTGGCATGGCGGTGCATACACACAGCACTCTGGAAGGCAGAGGCAGGAAGACTGCGAGTTCAGTCCAGCCTGAGTAATTTCGTGATTAGCAAGACCCTTGCCTTAGTTACTTTCTCTGTGACTGAGACACAATACCCACAAATTAACAGAGAAAATGTTTGTTTTTGCTCACAGTTTGTAGAGTTTTGTCCACAGTTGGTTGGTTCCAAGGCCAGATGGGATGGCAGGGGCATAGCAGAGAAGCAGCTCATGGCATCAACTGTGGACATCAGAGTGCAGTTTCCTCAGCCATCCACACAGACTCTCTAGGGCATCCTGGCTGTCCAGTCTCAGGCTGGTGCTGAGGCTGGATCAGCAGATCCCTCTTGTTCTGCAGCTTCCAGATTGGGCTGAGCAGTACCTGAGTCCTCTGGCTCTGTACTACACAGATGGCCCCTGTGGACTCTCTTGCTTCTGATCCTGTAAAGCTAATTCACAAGTTCTGCTGCATACATAAATAAGAAATAAATATCCCTCTCTATATATAATTGCATATATATATATATATTTCTCTCTGTATAGTTACATACCTTCTATGTAACCTTCTAGAAATATATATATATTTCTCTCTGTATAGTTACATACCTTCTATCAATTCTATTCCTCTGACCCCAAACCAATACATATACCAAGAACCTACATGCCTCTAAAAAAATAATTTGTGAATTGAAAAAAATTTATTCTTAAATAATGACAATTGCTAATGATATGTGTGTCTTGGGTGCACATAATTCTCAATATTTTGGCATCATATTGCATACCACCACCCTCATCTTTGGGTTCATACTTATTTTTCTTGGTAGTTGTTTTTTCCTCAGAGCAACCAGGAAATACCTAGAATTTGCAAGGGTATTCATCACTATTGTAGCACGATGTATTATTCAGACCAAGAACCACCTTGAACTCTTCATCTTCTGACACTTTGGGTGTTCCCGGGAGTATTTCAAATATTGTTCAATGACCTGTGAGTTCCTTCCAGTGATTCATGGCATCTCGGCCCACAGTTTGAGAACACAGATTTAAACTATAAGTAATGAAGCATAATAGCATTAAACAGAACAAATTAGTCAAGCAGGATTGTGTGTCTAAGAGTGACTACAGTTACATTTATGATTACATCCTTTGGGCGCCATTTTGATTACATGAGTGTTTCTTATACCCTGGTTGTAACCTAACACTTTTGAAGCAAAATTCCATCACCCCACTACAATGCACCCTTCTCACACAATATTATTTAGCCATATCATTTGTGGATATGAGGTGTTTTCCCTTTCCCAGGCAGGAAACATCTTCTAAATCCTTGGTTTCATTATCTAACTCTCCTAGTGTACGTAAGGAAAAAAATATAAAGGAAAGATATCAATCATTAGATACAGGATTACTCTTTGCATAGAACTAGTGTGGGAATGTTTTGTCATTTGTGACAATCAATCTGTATTAACAAGTTAAAACAATATTATGATGTCAAGTCTAATATTAGAATTCTTAACAGATTATTTTCTAGAGAACCATATAAGTGCAATAAATATATGAATATATTTACTAATTCTGAATTATACATACACCCCTGACCCATGTGCAATTGAATGATTTCTTTTTTTGAATGATTTCAAAAGTACAATGCATAAAATAGAAAGATCACATTAAATTATAATTCAAAGAGGATAGCATGCAATAGTTCTTCACGCTGTAATTATTCACATACTCAAAGATAATATAATACTCCTTTGTAGGAGCATCAAATGTATTTAAATTAATCATAATACTGTATGACTGGTCATTTGTAGTCAACACAAAGCTAAGCCATGGTAATTCAAGCAGGGTCAAAGTTCCTCATCTCTGAATTGACCCAATCACAACTGCATTTTAATGAATAAACAACATACAACTATGCAGATGTTTGTATTTCTTCTTATGCTTTGACATGATCTTTCAAAGCATTTATTGGTGGATAGAGCAAACAGATTTTATAACTTCCCTTGCACATGATTGTTTATATATTTACTCTCCAATATTACTCTAGCCAACTGATACAAATTTTTTGAACAGCTAAATAATCCAATCACGTAATTATCATTCTCTGTGTGTAAGAAGATGTGGTAGGATTTAATTTGTCTTACTGAAGGCAGTTATGAAATCTGACATCAGTCAAATTTATATGTGTATGCATTTCATAAACTATAGACCAGGGAACTTTTACTAGTATGATCCTCTTCACACTAACCTCCTTTGAAATGTTATAGGCTTTTATGTTTGCCTCCAAAGCTGTCTGCACGTTGACTTTTTCTGTCTCACACTGCTCAGGAACTAGAGGCCCCTCAGAGAGACTGTTATATATAAAAGAAGGGAAACAATATCTAGTTCAACACTATTTTACTTCTAACACCTAACACCAGAGGGGCATGATGAAATTAGAAGATTCCCCAAAAATATTACTTCTCTTAAATAAAATGAAAGAGAGAGAGAAGAAAGAATTTTCTGCTTATAAAATTCTCTTCAGGGTGACTTTCTATGAGATATGCCTGTGTATGCAAAGTTCTTAGAATAGAATCCAGTATGTAGTAATTTGCACTATGTAAATGCCAATCAATATCACTATTTTAATTGTTGTTATTGACAGTGCTTCCTTCAATACATTAAAGACCTACTGAAGAGGAAACACTGATGAATGTTGACTTCTCATGCTTTAGGTATATTTTCCTTTGCAGATTTTTCAGTTCTCTGCTGTTTTTACTGTTACAGTTCCATTTAAATTTCCTACATGCTAACTTCCTTTGTGAGACTGAAATAAAATTACAGTATATAAAAAAAGACTTAAATGACAACAATTTAGAGGAATAGAAAATATCTCAGATTATTAAAAACAAGATTGCTTCTATACAGATAATTATAGAAGAAAGTGTACTCTGAGTGTCAGGGCTTGTATGTAGATGTTCCTGAAAAGGCTCATGTGCACATGGGCTGGATCCAGAGTGTGCAATGCTGGAATGAAGGATGTGATACTGGGACTGACTCATGGTGGAACATTAGGATTAAGGGTGTGAGTGCTACCCGCCCTAAAATATAACAGAAAGAGGGCTGCAGTTGTCACGCTTGTTGCTTGTTGCTTGCTGCTTGTTTCTTGCTGCCTTCTGCCTGCCTGCTCTGTGATGCCCCTCTGCCATGTCACCCTGCCTTGGACCCAGCAAACAGAAACCTCTATGAACTATAAACCGCTATAAACCTTTCCTCCTCTAACTTTGAGTGTCGGATATTTTATCTTAGCAATGAGAAAAATAACTAAGTCACTGAGAAAGAATGTTGTTCCTTATGGACAGACATAGTGAATATTTATGTTTCTAAAAATGTATTACAGCAAAAGACACATTGTCATTAATCCCCCTCAAAATATTCTCCTCACTTTAAACACACTTAAACTACAATTCCTGCCACCTTCTAAAGCAGTTCTGGGAGTCCTTTATTGTAAGTGTCTTTCATTACATTGTCATAGACGCCTTGATATCCTGAATGGATTCAAATGCCTTTTATGGTCATTTTTATTATGGGGAGGAGTCAGAAGCCTCCTGGTGCCACATCCTCTGAATAAGGTAGATGAGGACACAGGCACTGCTGTTTCAGTGAATCCATCTTTCTTTTGAATGACTGACATCAAGCAGCAGCATTCACCACATTTTTAATCACAACTCAACAAAGGCTCACAAAAGGCGACTTCCAGAGCTACTTAAAAAGTAGCAGAAGTAATGGAATAAATGTGATCGAATCAAAGAAGAGTGTTTTGAGAAGAATTAATGACAACATGTCTTTTACTGTAATAATTTTTCTTAAATTCAAACATTCACTATATATTTTTCTCACTTCACCCCTTTCCTCTGGAAACATACTTATATTTTCTTATAAAGATTACTCTCTCCTCATAACTACTTTGTAGAGGTGAAAAGAGAGCACAATTATTCAGTTATTATACCTGAATGTAACAACTTCAGAGTGGGGATGTCGAAAAACAATCTCACCATGAAGTCAATTATTTTTATTGTATATTGAATTATCTCTGGTATCCTGGGAACATCATGAGCTGGAAAACAGATCCCTATCTTGCCTACTCCTTCTCTCACTGTCATTTCTGTCCAGCATAGGTCACTTGTGATAGTCAAGCTTGATAATGTCAACTTGGTTGGCTTTGGGATCTACCCAAGGAATTGGTGAAGCACACTTTTAGGTGGGTCATCAATATGTGGTATTGGGGTCTACATCTGGTCCCTATCCCCATCCTCTCTGTCACTATTTCTTTGCTCTGCCTCCCAGCAGCCATGAACTAAGCAGCTTTGCTCTTCAATGCTCTTCCACCATCGTGCCCCTCTGGTTTTAGGTGTTAGAAGTAAAATAATGTCGAACTAGATATTGTTTCCCTTCTTTTATATATAACAGTCTCTCTGAGGGGCCTGTAGCTCCTGAGCAGTGTGCGACAGAAAAAGTCAACTTGCAGGCAGGTTTGGAGGCAAACATACAAGCCTATAACAACATTTCAAAGAGGGTTAGTGTGAAGAGGATCATACTAGTAAAAGTTCCCTGGCCTATAGTTTATAAAATGCATACACATATAAATTTGACTGATGTCAGATTTCATAACTGCCTGCAATAAGACAAATTAAATCCTACCACATCTTCCTACACACAGAAAATGATGGAAACCATCTTTCTTTAAATTGTGGTTGTTGGGTATTGTGTCTCAGCAATAGAAAATCTGATTAATACTCTCCTCATTCAGCAAAGCTCCCTTCAGAGTGAGAGTGTCCATTCTTACTGATGTTTATTTTTTCATACAGGTGAGAAGTTTTTCACATACTTTCAAGATCAAAGGTACCAGATTAAGAGCTATAAAAATACACACATCAACTTTCAACTATGAGATGCCAGCAGCCCCGTTGTTAGTGGCTGAATCACTCCCTTACTGTCCTCTCTGTTTCCCATCACATCAGAAGAACTGGCCAGCAAAGAGTCTTTTTCTGAAAATCTGATTTCTATCAATCAAATCCAGAGTAGAGAGAATCAATAATTGGAAGTGATAATTTTAGTGTCTTTCTTTGAGTGGTCCTGGCTTAGTTTTAATGGTATCTTTGGTGATGGGTGGTAATAGACAAGTTTTCCTTGCTGAGTAGGCCTAAAAATCACAATGTTTTGAGATCCCTTCTTGTAGCTCTTAGAAAATGCTTGCACATTTGAACAGTGATTGGCTTATCAATATCATTGTTCAAAACAGTAATGGTCAGCCTAATGGTTCTAAAACATTTTGGTTTTAGCAACCTCTCAGATTCTTAAAAATCATTATATAACCCAAAGACTTGTTTATGTGGGGTTTATTTATTGACATTCATTGATATTAGAAATTAAAGAAGAATTTTCAAAACAATAATACAGACATACATTTCACTATTAGAGAGATAATATTATCACTGCATACTTTAGAAGAAAGGCTACTGGAAGCTTTAGAGGAACTCACACCCAAAAACTTTGACACATTTCCCATTGTGCACAGAAAGGGCTGTTGGTCATTCTTGGAAATACATAGTGATAAATATAAACATGAAAATCACTTTTATTTATCACCTACCTAATATACCCTGTGGAATTATGGGGAAAATTAAAATATTGAAAAATTTCTAGAGAAATTGCAAACTTATCATCTTCTTTCACAAATAGTTTCATTCCAGGAGCTTGAAGGCCACTTGATAATCTCTCCAAATCAAAGGTACCTGGTTAAGTTTATCTGGTATCACTCATACCCGCCAAATCAGATACATTCTCTGAAAACCCTCATTTATATTTCTTGCACCAACTTTATAATAAAGACATTAACATCATCCTAAGTTTGAACCTGCTTCTAATATTTGCAGATCCTGGAGTAGGAATAAGTCTGAAGACCCTAGCTTGAGAACCCACCCTTTTTCCCTCCCATTCATGGCTTTATCTTGCAACACATGGGACCCCAAAACACATTCATATGTGTTCCCCACTGTGTGTGGCCAGCCTTCATCCATACCTCCACCTCTCTGGCCCAGGGAAGCACACAACAGGAGCATGGCTTTACTCAGGAGGACACCCCAAAAGAAGAGGACTGTGGGCTCCGGAAGGAAGTGTGGGGCCATTTGACCAAGGAGTTCCCGGATAACCCAAGTGTTCATCTAGAGAGGAGGGCATATGCTGCATGAAGTCCAGACCTACTGCTTCTCCACCCAGTCACAGGCACAAAGAAGAGGTCCAAAGAGGAGTTACCCAAAACCTGACTTCTCAGCTTTTAGGAGTTCTCTTAGACCAAGTGTAGTGTTACACATCCGTAATCCCACCACTTGGGAGGTTGAGGCAGGAGGATCACTGGAAGTTCAAGGCCAGCCTGAACTCCATGGTTAAACACTGTCTCAAAAAAAAAAAAAAAAAAAAAAAAAGGAATCCTGCTAAAATAAATGCTTCAATTTTCTGAGTGAGGTAGTTGTAGAGATATACTATATAAGGATTATAAAAATCCTGGTAGAGATCTCAAATGCAGTGAAAACATCCTTAAGCCCCAGTTATTTTTAAAGACAAGATATTGATAATTATATTTCCCAACAAACTAATGGAAACCAATTTTTTTAAATTTTCTTTGTTTTTTTGTGGCATTCTCCCCCTACCACCACCAATCTGTTTATAACCACAATAATTACTCTGCCTCCAGCTGGTCCATGTGCACCTCCCATAAACCACTAAGATAAGGTGCACTCTATAAAGTCATTCACTGGCACTCACTACAGACATTCCTAACCTTCAGTCTTTGGAATTTAAGATTTTTTTCAGGTGCCTTTTGGGAAGAGAAGAGAATAAAATGGTGTCCATCCTTAGTCACATTTTGTCACTGCTCTGTTTATGCCCAGATCTCAAAATGCATCTCTTACATAGTTCTGGGAATATCTGGATCTCTTTGTTTTAACTGTAAAGATCAGGCCCTGCCTCTTAGATGGAAATAGGCATAGCCACCGTATCATGGGCCCTAATCCACTCATTTAAATCTCTTATATATTTTGTAAAACAAAATCCACTGTACATATGAAGGAATACAGGAAGATATAATATATGATGAAAGAAGTACATAGAGCAAGTATGATTTACTCTGAAAGTTTTAAGGAGTATTATTTGAAGCCCGGTTTTAGGTAATTATTTCAATAAATAAAAAGCCATGTTGTCCAAGAACAGCTGTGCAACAGTTAACAATAGGAATATGTACAATGATGAGAAATGTGTTTTTAGGTGGTTTCATCATTGTGGGAACATCAAGCTGTATCTATACAGCTGTATCTATACATGGAGAGGTGCATGTAAAGAACAACTCTTAAGTATTTTTTATCCTTTTCTTCTCTCTTCCCTCTACACTCTCTCCATCTCTTGATCCCCTTCCCATTTGAGAAAGATCTATCTTTCTTCTTCCTATGCTCTAGCTTTCATTCTGCTCTTTATTTTGGGTTTCTCATATATGAGAAACTATGTGATATTCAAGCTTGTGTGTCTGATTTTTTTTCACTTAACATTATGGTCTCCAAGAGGATCTATTTTTCTACCAATGATTCAAGTTTATCCTTTTTTATGAGAGTAGTATTCCATTGTGCATAAGCACTACATTTTCTTTATCCATTCATCTGATGATGAATGTATAGACTGCTTCCCGGATTTAGCTGTTATGAATTGTGCTGCTATAAAAATAGGCATGTAAGTATCACCACCTTTGCTTTAGAATCCTACCACTTTTCTTATCACTGCTTTTGTCATCTCAGCTTCCTGGGATAAAAACTTCCCCTTCAAAAGTGTGTGACCAAAATCTTCTGTGTCCATCTGGCCCTTGGAAACAGATGCTAGACAAGATTGCAAGCACTAAAGATTCTTTGGGTAAAACAAGTGAGGAACAGTATGGGGTGGAAATTGAAGGTGACTCAGGGAGCCTGAGACCGTGGTACAGATCTGACTTCTGTGAAGGAGACAGGGAAGAAGTAAGTAGGGAAGGAAGGGAGAGAGGGAGGGAATGCACACAGACGCAGTGATAGATTTCAGAGGACAGTAGCTCTGCATCAGACAGTTATACTCCCCACAGCAGATCTGAAAGGTATACTCTCATGACCTCCAACATTCAGCTTATGGTATTCTAGGGCCTCTTCCACCAGCATTTCCAAACCTTTTGAAATTCCCCTCACGAACCATGTCCAAAGACTTCTGAACCACATAGTCAGGTATAGTCAGAGCAATGACCCGACTTCTCTGATGTTAAAATCTGTCTTTGTTACTTCCCCGTTCCTGGAATATAATACCCAACACCCACAGTTTAAAGTGAGAGAGGTTTATTTTGTTTCATGGTTTCAGCCTGTGCTAGGCATGCTGCAAGGCAGAAGCAGAATAGGAGAGGAGGGCAGTGAAGAAAAAGGCACTCGATTCATGGCATCCAGGAAGCAGAGAGTAAGGGAGGAGACTGGGGAAGATATAGCCTTCCAGGTCACACCCCCTGTGACCCACCTTCAGCCAGGCTCCTTCTCTAACAGCCTGCCCAACTACCGCGCTTATCGATAGATGAATCCACTGCTGAATACAGCACCTGCGCGATCCCATCACCTGCCATGAGCATTAGAATTCTAGGGGACACTTCAGATCTAAACCATAACCACATCCTTCCTTTGGATCCCAGGATCTGAGACTGTCCTTTTCTAAAATATTCCCCATGTACTGCGTACATTTGGACCTGTAAAAGACAACTACTGCACTAGCTGATGTTCTAAGCTGAGGGTGAGCCAGTGTGACACCTGGTATGTGTACATCCTCTGTGTTGTCTCCTTCCACACCAGGCATCATCGGTTGGGGAGAACTGTATTCAAAATTATTCTCTAAGCAGCTACTCCTAGGCCAGTAAAGTTGACATGTCAGCTACCATCATGGCTTCGGAAGTTTCTCAGGAATTACCCTACCTCAAGTCACATCCTTCTTTCTACACCCATATTTATGATATTAGTAGTACAGCCTGACCATTTTTCAATCAATCTGCCTAGGTTACTTTTTATTTCCATATCCTGATATTCACATTATTCTTGCAAACCCTCATTCTTGTCACTGTCTTGAATATCCTGATTTGGATTTAGCTTAAATCTCAGATCCTCTGTGTAATGCAAGAGAACAAATATTGATGTTTTCTATAAAGTAATATATATGAAACAGATGAATTTGCTTTCAACCATGAGGTGACATACACCATACTAACACCAATCTCAATTGCTTTTGGACAGATCTCTAATTTAGATTATCTAAGACCATTGCCTCCACATAGTTCAAATGATAAAAATAATTAAATAAAAAATATAATTAAATATCCTCTGATTCCTTTACAGTAAGATGACTACTCTATATAGTATGACCATTGATATAACTGGAATCAATATGGTGATGAGAAATTAGAGTCATAATGTGCGTCAAGGTAAGAACAGTATTCAACAGCGAATTATCAGCTCTGAATCAGAGAAAACTAAATTATACTACTGCATAATTTGTACTGCTTTGACAGAGGCCAAAAATTCAACAGTGTCATTGCTGGTGAAATGACAAATAGGGTATACTAGTTAATTAACTTTTAATAGGATGGCAGTTTTGGTTATTATTAGAAAAGTCAAATCATTATATAGGTATCTGCATACCTGTAAATTTCAGAAAAGCCCTGAAAATAAACATCTATTTCTGTTACCTGAATTTGCAAAGACCTTTAAAAGAAGATAGATTAAAATGATCAAGAAAGTGTGAAAACATATTTCTCTTAAACTGCACAATTTCCTGTTACTATAAGTGAACTTCCAAATTACACTTCAACGGTAACTACAACAGAAAAAAGGGTAAACAAACAGTACATTTTAAAAGTCATTTAAAATAGTGTTTTAGCCTTTATTTGGCTATAGTAAAATAACTATTTTACCATACAATGTGAAAAGAAAGCCCAAAGTAAGAATTTTGGATTCTATAAAATACACTGTGTGAGAAAACAGACTGTGTACACATTTTCAACAGAAAAAGAAGTTCTTGTATTTCTTCCTGTGTTGTTATGCATATATTTTTTCAATCTAGATATTATCATTGTTATTTTTGTCTCATTTTTAATAAATTGAACCTTAAGAAGTAGCACCTACGCAAAGCATCTCATTATGCAGGAGACACAGTAAATCTTTATATTTGTGAAAATAACTGTTTGAATAAAAACTATATTTTATAAATTATTTTTGAAGTATAAGCACACTTGAAATATAAGCAGTGAATCTAATCAATCTCTTATTTTTATAATTTTATTATACATACAATTTCACAGGAAGAAAATATTTTATTTTCATTCATTTCACTACTGAAGTTTCTTTTTCCCACTTAAAAGAGCTCCATTGTGTGAAGATAAGTAGCTATTAGTGCTGTAATTAAATAATTTAAATTGTGTTGTCTAAAAATATGAGACTTTCCCCAAACATAATACAGAGAAGCGCTTCACACAATGGAACTCTTCTGGGGAGTAATTGGGGTTTTTCATTAACGACGTGTGTAGGACCATGTAATATAAAAAATTCTGGACCTTTAGCAACTAGATTGGGATACAGCTACATTATTTTTTTTACCTATTATTTACCCTAAAAACTTTCTGCAGATAATTATATGAGTAGGAGAAGTTGTTAATGAAAAACCCCAAGTGGTCCAAATTTCTAAGTCGCCTTGTCACTAGACAGGATCCAAGGAGGCTCCCCAAAGAGGAAATGGGGAACTTCCATCTGAACCAGGATAGAAGACAAAGACAGGTAGAAAGGAGACAAGGAAAATCAGACCTTACTTAACAACTGTTTTTTAAGAAGACAGTCAGAATTACTCATGACTATCCATATCACAATTCCCTACATTTATTTATTCTTCTTTTCTTCTAGGCTCCTCATTCCCAGAATCCCTTGAAAATATTTTAAATCCATAAATTTGTTGATAAAGCAAAGGGCAAAACCTGATTTTTAAGATCAAGGAACAGATTTCAAGAGTTCAAAGATTTGTTTTAGCCAAAATTTCTTAGATTGCCCATCCCAAAAAGTTTTGTAAGGCTTCTGTCTTTCTGTGAGTGGGCCATCCTTGTAAACCCAGACCAAGATGGAACTTCCTACAGGTTCACAAGTCCACAGATTGGCACTGCCAAAAATACATAAATATTCCTAGGTTCAATCTGTATTGTGCCTCTTGAGGCCCAACAGTACAGGTATTTCTCTGAACACAAACTTTGAAATTTCTAATAAATCCTATGATGCCTCTTACTGCAACATGTTGAAAATTCAGTGAACCTGGAACACATTCCACAAGTAGGGTGGGTTTACATTCTTCATCTCCTCTTTGAGAACCTCACTGTGGTATAGACAGCTAAATTATGTGGAAATAATCTAGGCAGTCAGACAGGGGTAGGCCCTCAAAGGACTCAGCGCCAAAGATACGAACACATTACACCTGTGGCTGCAGGCACCATCACTGAAGGACAGGCCTCAAGGTAAAGATGGAATGATTATACCTGCATACTTCCTCTAAGGATAAACAATAATGATTGATATCCTAAATAAGCATCAGTCACCCTAGTGAGTCATCAAGGCCTCCTAATTTATCTCTTCCCAAAAAGGTCCTTGTTCTTTCCATGTACATTTGCTATGTGACTTTCTTCCTTATTGGGTCAATACTACCTAAGTGGCTATACTGTAATCTTATTGGTTGATCATAATTTTGTCCCACGTGGTATCCACTTCATGATTTTTGCCCTACAAAACTTCTTTTGAGAAGTGAGCCTGTGGGGAGCCCACTTTCTTGGTCCCCACCTGACTCTCTCAAGAGCTCTCTCCCTCAATAAAATTCCCTCCTCTTGACCTCCGCTGTTCCTTAGAATTCAGTCCTCATTTTTAGGGAATATGAACTCGGCAGATCTGCCATCACTCAGGTTGGGAGTTACACTTATTCCCCCTATGTCATTTAGAGATCCTATATTTCCAGTGCCAAACTCACCTCATCCATGGGGAGGTAATAGAGTTGCTAACTTCTGTCACACAAAAGGAACTTTCAAGTGTCAGTAAAAGGCATAAGGATTTTTATTAGGCAGAATTTAGAATTACACACTCAGAATAGAGTATGGATCCTCAAGAAAAAGTACATTATGGCCTGGAAATGAGCATATTTATGTGTCAAGTGGGCAGAAGTCTGGAATCTATGACCTTACAGAAATGGTCATGAGATTTGGGGTGCCAGAGTCCTCTTCTAGAGGTAGTTCCTAGGTTATTTCAGTCCTGAACAAAGAATTGGTCAAAACAAGTGCACACAGCAGCAAAGTTTTGCATTTATTAAAGCTAGGAAAAGAAACAGGCTCTGCAGAGTGAGTTTGGGCCAAGGAAAAATAGGAAAATGAGTTACACTCTGCAGGAGAGAGAAGGCTAGGTAGCACTTCACTTGAAGATCTTCTAGCCTTTAAGGGTTTTGTTGAGAAATCTACTGCATTTTTAATTGGTTTACCTTTATAAGTGATTCATTGCTTTCCTCAAACTACTTTTTAGATTCCATTCTTCTTTTGGACTACCAGGATTTTGATCATGTGTCATGGAGAGGTTCTTTTCTGACCATGGTGTTTGGGGTTTTAGATGCCTCACTTTTCTGTATGTTGAATTCTTTTCCCTTGTTTGGAAAGTTTTCTATTATTATTTCAATAAACAGGGGGTTTGTGCAGTCTTTTGATTTTTCACTAATTCCAATTAATTTTAGATTACTCTTCTTTGTGTGATCCAGGAGTTGTTGAATCCATTTTTTATATTCTCTTGTTTTTAAGGTTTCTTTCATTAACAGACCTGTCTTCTAGTTCTGACACTCTGTCCTTCTATTGATCACTTCTGCTGCGCATACAACAGAATTTTTAATCTCCTGAATTTCTATTTGGAGCATTTTTACGGACTATAATTCTTTTCTAAGCTGGTCAATCATGTTTTGCTTCAATCTGATAGTTTTTTATGAGTATCTTCTGTAAACTTGTTGGTCATTTTGTTTATTTGACCTGATATCTTATTACTTATATCTTCTGTGAGCTTGCCAAATGTGTTATTGGTTTATTTTATTATCCATCCTATTATTTCAAATAACTCAGAACTGCGGCTTTTAGTTTCCTCCTCTCCAATGCCTATGGGTCAGCTTTGGAAGAATGGGGAGTTTGGGGGCATTTTATTGGCTTGTCTTCCCATGTTTCTATTATTTTCTTCATCTTTGTTGAAGCATGTGAATTGATTGTAATGGAAAGCTTTGTTGCCCCTTTGGAGACCTCTTCAGATAATGTCCGCTTTTCAGTCGTGTCTTCTTGGTGCAGCAAACTGTTGGTCTTTGCCTCTGTTCTGGGATCCAGCCCTCTCTGTTTACTTGGGATGACTACTCACTAAACATCTTGTGAATTTGCTGATGTGTTTTTTCTTTGGTCTCTTCAAATATTTTGACCATTTATTTCTTTTTAATAGTACTTTTCCCATAACTTCCTCTACCTCAGTGCCCATGAAATCAGCTTTTGTAGAGTTAAGAGATCTGTAACCATCTTATTGCCTTGTTTTTTATTGTTTTGTACTTCAGCTGGAGATCAGTTAGGGTAGAAAAATTTTGTCTAGTCTCATCTTTTACAAATGGGGGCTGGGGATTTAGCGCAGTGGCACAGTGCCTGCCTGGCAAGCACAAGGTTGTGAGTTCGATTCCTGGTACCAGAAAAAAACAAACAAAAAAAAAAAAAAAAGAATTACAAATGAATATGCAGTTTTCCCTGTGCCATTTGTTAAAGAGGCTCTTTTTGTCATGGTATATTTTTGGCTTTTTTGTCCAGAAACAGATGGCTGTATTGGTACGGGTCTTTTCTTTGTCCTCTTTCCTGTTCCACTGATCTATATGTCTATTTTTGTATCAGTACCATGCTGTTTTTATTACTATGTCTTTGTAGCGTTATTTGCAATTGGCTATTGTGATGCCTCCAGCCATATTCTTTTTGCTTAGGATGCTTTGGCTTGTCTGAGTCATTTGTGACTCTACATAAGTTTTAGGATTGATTTTTCTAGCTCTATGAAAAATGTTCTTGGTACATTGATAGAGATTGCATTGGCTCCCTGGATCACTTTTGGTAATAGCGAGCATTTTGACCATATTAATTCTGCCAACCTATGGATCATGAGAAGTCTTCCCATCTTGTAATGTCCTCTTCAATTTCTTTCCTCAGTGTTCTAAAATATATGCATATACACAGGATAGCCAGGATAATTGTACTGCTGATTTCTACTGGTCTATTTGACAGGAACAATTCATGCTTAAATTTTTGTCTTCTTTTTAATTTTTTAACCAATTTTGCATGCTTATATCTGATAATGTAAACAACTCATTTGAAGATTACAATATGCAATACAACAACCATTGTTGAATTCCTATCATCTTGTTTAGTGAAATTCTGTATCATTTCTAATGCTTTTTTATTAGTTTTTATTCTCTTTAAAATAAAAAAAATTTTCACTGTAGAGGTTTTTCATCTACTTGGTTAGATTGATCCCTAGGTGTTTGGGTGTTTTTGCTTTTGTTTTTGTTTTGTTTTGTTTTGTTTTTGAAGCTATCACAAAAAGAACTTTTTTTTTCCTGATTTTTCTCAGCTAGTCCATTATTCTTAGCTAGTCCATTATTGATTTTTAATGCTGATTTTATACTCTGATACTTTACTGAATTCATTTATCAGCCCTAAAAGTTTTTTGGTGAAGTCTTTAGGGTTTTGTGAGTATAGATCATATCATCTGCAAACAGTGCTAATTTGACTTCTTAATTTCCTATTTGTGTCACTTTTACTTCTTTCTCTTGCTTAATTGTGCTAGGTAAAATTTCAAGAACTATGTTGAGTAAGAATGTTAAGAGTAGATGTCCTTGCCTTTTCCTGATTTCAAAGGAAAGGCTTTCAATATTTTCCCTTTACAATAATGTTGGTTGAGGGTTTGTGGTATATGACCCTTACTATATTGAGGAAAGATCCCCCAATGTCTAGTTTCTTTAGAAATTTTTTCATGGGATTTGCTTTATCCACCTGGTAGACTTAGACAGAAACCAGATCCTGCTCCCTGAAGCAAGAACATTTGAATGAAGAAATAAAGGAGGAAGTTACTTGATATGTATATCATCATTTTTTAGCATGCCCTTGACTAAAGACTCAGATTTCTAAGTAAAAATCTAAGGCAGATCCAGTTGACACTAAAGGCAGAGTGTCTCAAGTATTGGGTGTTTCTGAAGAGTATCTCAGGTATTGGCTGTTGCTGACACTGGAGGGTGTATTTGTGAGGTTCACCCAGGAGGGATGACATCTGCTAGGCCCTGCTCAGCAGGTTCTACCCCAGGATGTGATATTGAAGAATTACAGCTGCCTGGTGTCACAGGCCAGCAGGCCAGATGCCCTCTCCATGTTGGAATGAGGAGAAATACTGTGGCAATAGAAGATGAAATTCAGTCAAACCCATTTAGAAACTGACAACACTGATGGTCATCTGCAGCAGCAACTATGTAATCAAAAAAACATCAAAAAGGGTGGAACAATGTTATGAACAGAATTCACTTGGAAATCTTCAGAGGGACAAACACTGTTTTCTTTCAAGGCCAAATCATGCTATGCTTGATTTACATGGAAAAACTTGGAAACCATATTTGGGTTTATCCAACCAGAGCAGAATATGTACCATAAAAAAGTTTGCTGAGTTGAATGCAGAGAGTAGACCCTTTCTATGTGATACACATGAGCAAACTCATACTAAAATTAAGTCCCATGAAAGTAGAAAAAAACCCAGCCCTGAGTCACAATTCCCTAAAGAACAGCAAATATACAAAATAGAGAAAGCTATGAGTGTGCTAAATGTGGGAAAGTTTTCCTGAAGAAGTCACAGCTCACTGAACATAAGAAATTCATTTAGGAAAGAAATCTCCTGTAGCATCTGCAGGAAAACCTTCTACAAGAACTTTAACCTCATTATACATCAGAGCATTTACAAAAGAGAAACACCATGAATGTGGTAAATGTGGGAAAGCCTTCTTCAGAAAATCTTAGCTTACACGACATGAGAAGATACATCAGGAAATAAGCCCCATGTGTGCCCCAAATGTGGGAAAGATTTTGTGAGGATATCACTGCTAATTATACATATGTGAATTCATAAAGGAGAGAAGCCTTACTTATGCAGTGAATATGGAAGACAGTTCAGAAGGGTAATCTTATGATAAATCAAAGAAATCACATAGGAGAGAAACCCAATGGATGTACTGACAGTTGAAAGGCCTTCAGCTAGAAGATCTACCTCATGGCACACCAGAGATACCACACAAGAAGATGCCCTTTGTATGTACTGAATGTGGATAACCCTGTTCACAGAAGACAGTGCTCACTAGGGTTTCTCACCCCAAAGAGAAACCCTATAGATACAGCGACAGTGGGAAAGCCTTCATTAAAAAGGCAAAGCTCATAGAAATCATACTGGAGAGAAACTATGATCGAGATGAGTGTAAGAAAACCTACTCCTACATGTCTTGTTTGTTAAACATAAAAGAATGCATAGCAGGGAGAAATGCAGAAATTCAGAAGGTGAAAAATATTTCAGTGAGTCACACCTTATTGGACAGTAGTAAATTCATGCAAGGGAGAAACGGTGTTAATATACCTTCTGTGCAGATACTTTCTGTGATCCCTGATATGTCAAGCATCAATGGGCTTCTAGCAAATAGGAATGTCGTTCCTGTGAGACAGTCGGTGGCCCATTGTCTACACTCAGGAAAAAATAGAGGAGCTGCACCAGAGAGAAACTTTATGAATGTAGTGAATGTGGTTGTGCCTCCAGTCATTAACTGCATCTTATTTTATGTCACAAACATATAGGGGAAAAAAAAATGTATGTTCAGTGTGGAAAAGCCTTGAGCAAAACCTTGCTGAATATTTGGTTGTCACCTTTGAAATCCTATAGACACAAAAACCAGGAAACCCTTTTCTATAAGGTGGACCTTAATGTGAATAATCACTATAGATTGTCATTGAGCATGTACTGATGTAATGATGTGGTTGTTTTTTCCCTAGTCTTGAATAATTTCCCATGTGTACATTCTGATAATATTTCACTGCATACCCAAGGGGAATTCTTGGTATACTCTAAAATTGTCTGTGCTCCTGTTTTTATTCAAATTCTCTGTCTATGGATTCTAACTTCACTGGCCATCCCTGAACCTCAGCTGCCTATCCTCAACTCAGAGAGACTATTAGACTTGTGGATCCTCCTTCCTAGCACTGCACCCTGGAAATTCTCAGACAATGAACTTGGTTTCTCCTGGCCTCACACGTTTGTTTTCATATCTCTCGGTTATCACTGTTCTGTACTGAAATCATTGTTTCATATATTTTGTCTAGTTTCTCCACGTTGGCTACATGTAAAATTCTGTTATTTCTTCTTCAAATTCTGGGTTATCTTTGATTGAAGAATATTAAAAGATTGCAAAGTAATTGATTAAAGTAAAAAGTAATGACCATTTTATTCTTGGTAACTACTTATCTGTGTATCATTATTTTTTCAGTACTATAAAATCAAAAATCAGAAACTGGTTGACAACAGATAAACTGTAACTTTTATTTATAATGTCCAAATTTAAGTTTTCTGTTTGTCCAAGTAGCCTCATCATTTTCACTGAATTCTTTTATAAATAAATATCATATAATTTCAATTTTAAAAAGAAATGTATTCTGATAAAATGCGATGTATATATATTGGTATTCTGTGAAACTTTGTAAGTGAAAAAGAAGGCTACGACAAAAGAAAGAAAAGAAAAGAGAAAGAGACAGAGAGAAAGGGAAAAGTTGAAACACCGTATAGGCAGAAATATCTTTAGCTTTGTGTTAATAATTCCTAAAAGAGATTTTTAAAGAAAGAAAGACAGAAAACCATGGTCAGAGTTCAAGAGCTGGCTATATGAGTGAGAAATCCTAAATGCCACACCAAAAGGAAGTTTCTTGTAGCTCTGTATTTTTCAGATATAAATATTCTTATCTCTAGAAGCATAGTTTAATTTGGAGAATGCTTGATAGTGTCAGTTTTGGCTACTCCCATATGTTCACATACATAATGATATGCAATGCAGGGCATTTGGGGCCATATTTAAGAAATTTTTCTGAGTATTCTTAATTCTCCACAGGACTTCCTTCACAAAACCTCCTATCCTAATCATTTTTTTGCATTTCTCTCCAACTAGGCCTAGACCACTAAGGATTTATTTTTGGCAAATTAACATTTGCCCTGTACCCTATATGGCCTCTGTATCCAACAATGAAATGAACATAATAAATTCCAAAGGGTGAGTTACAGTATCAATAAATTTGCTATCTCCAGAGAACTCTTGACTACAAAATCATTATCTAATTAAATTAAAGGGTGAAAGTACAAATGACTTCCTAATTTAGGTTACAATAAACCTAGCAATGAAGAGAGCAATGGCAGTCCATTAACCATCTCGCCAGAAAAAAAAAATCCTTAGATCCTTGGCTGGTCTTGTTAAATAGCCCAAAAGCCTTAAGTGTATTGTGAAATTATTGTTTGTGCTTCTTTACTATTAAAAAAAATTTTATGGTCTAAACTACCCATCAAAATGTGAATACTTAAATTTCCATATGAAAGATTTATTTTAAAATAGTTTCATCACTCGTCACAGTAGAAGAGCTCTTCCTCAGATATGGAAATTCTAAAAGCCATGTTTTTAAAATGTTAATTTAGAAATTTTAAATCTAGACCTTTAACTCCGAATGTACATCAATTTATATGCATTACAGTCTCTAAGCACAAAGTGTATTTACAAGGATGCTTTGTTCATGACTTAATACATCATAAGATCTTACAAAGACACAATACATTCTGCTGCTAAAAAATTATAAACACTATTTTCATAAGAAAATCCATAAAAATCTAATCATCTATTCAAAATGGAGAGGCAAAATATAAAGTGAATTAATGCATCTGCAGGATGGATTTAGAATTATAATTAATTTAAAACTTAACACACAAAATAAGTCAGTTTATAGAGGATTTCTTTTAACTCTGCTGCTATATTCTAGTAAAACAAACCAATGCAAAGCCAAGGCAACTAGAATACTATTACAAACATACTACGGATTTGTATTAGCATTCACTAACACAAATTAAGAAAAACTTTCAAATACATACCAAGATGATTAATATCTTACTTGCTGAAAGCTGCTAAACAAATTTTTCTGTAGTATTTAACTCTCAAAAATTTGTAGAGAAGTTTTGTTTTTTTTTTAATTAAATGCAACACAAAGCTCAGGATCATCTATGATATGTCATGTAAGGCCCATAAAGAAACAAAAGACAAAGAAAGAATAAAATGAATTTACCAGATGTGTTAAAAGAATCTGGCAAAAATAATTCATTCTAGATATTATTACCAATAGGTACCTGGAACATCTATATTTAGATGGAATTTAGAAGGGATATTTTTACAAAGCATTCATGAATAAAGCTACATTTTGAGTCAAATAATAAATTCTAACAATTAATTTTAGTTGTTTTGCTTTGTTCTGTTTTGTTTTGTTTGCAACGCCCTGGATTGAATCAGGGCTTTGTATATGCTAGGCAAGTGCTCTACCATAACAATCAGTTTTATATAACAAGTTTAGCATCTCTGCTTTTGTTTTTAGTGATTTAAAAGGTATATAGGACAGTTCCAAGTAGAATGGAGAATTTTTAAGTGCTACTGCAAGAATTTGCCTGGCAACAACTTTTAATATCTTAGAAAAAGAAATTACAATTTAAGCATGATGGTACGCCCTTATAATCTCACATTCTGAAAGACTGAGCCAAGAGAATCTCAAGTTCCAGCACAGCCTGGAAAATTTAGAGACTTAATAAGACCTTTTGCAGAATTTTAGAAAGAGGGAAAGAGGTTGGGATGTAGTTCAATACAAAGTAGGATCATAAATTACCACAAATCATCATGAGAAGCACCTAATCTGGTGCCTGATACAAAAGAAATGCTTAATAAATATACTTTCCTTCCCCTTTCCTCTCACACCTACGTTTTCCCTGTTACATGCCACATGGTGGCTTCCTGGGTTACCTCAAGAGCCCCAGCCATTAATGGAGTTGCAGGGACACTTAGAGGGAAATATAGCTAGGGGTGACATAGGACATGACCCAGGTAGCTGATGGTTGTGTAACTACTACAAGCTTATTGTGTGCTATGTACTAGAGGAAGGCAGCCCTTATGAAACCATAGCATGTGTTGGCTATAACCTCCTAGCCCCCGACCTTTTCCTTAACCCAGAAACAAAGGCTAAGACCCCAGTTTGCCTGGGTGACACCAACCAATGCAACAGTCATTCTCGGACCCCTTTAAGTATGAACGTAGTAGTCTCTGACCACTGGGAATTTCCATGACATTCCCCTTCCTTGTTAGTTGCTTCGCAGCCATTCCTTGCATTCACAACCTCATAAATAAATTGTTGCCTGTCATTACTTTCACTTCTAACTTCCTCTTCGGGCACAGAGCCTGAATTCCTCATTCTTTGCTGGGGTCTTCGGCTCTGAGCCAACTTCGCCTCACTTCGCTGCTCTTCATCAGAGAAAAGGTGAAGAACTGGATGGGGTGGAGGGTTGAAGGCTCCTGGCCCCTCAAAAACCACCTTCCTATCACACAGGGTGGGATGAGAGGAGGTCAACAGACTCAACTTCTGCGTGAGCAGCTCTGTTTTTATATCTGCCTTACATATTGGCATCCAAATAAAATTTTATTAAAATAAAGGACTCCATGCATAATAGAATGTAAAAACAGAGATGTCTTTTCTTCAGAAATGAAATTCTGTGCTTGGCTTTCTCTCACCAGTGTGATCTCATGTCTTCCCACAGTCTCAACTACCCACTGTACAGTGATGTCTAGAAATTTGTTTTAGGTCCCTCGTGCCCATTCCCTGCAGGACCCAATCAGTCACAAAGTCCTCTGCAATTCTTTCTGCCTCTTCCAGCAGTCCATACTTAGTGCCACTCCTCCTGCCTAATCTCCTGCCCCCAGGTAACTACTTCTCTTTCAGCCTCTAAACCAGAACCACAGCGGTGTTTCATAAACTGGAAATGGGAGTGTGTGTTCACCATGTAAATACTTCCAGGTCTTTTCTTCATCCGCCACAGGATGAGAAAATAGAAGAAGTTTCAACATCCTCACATCTGTCTACATTTTTTTCTTCATTTCCCTTTACAATCCAGCTTTTTTATATCTACCAATTTCCAAGTTTTGCCATGATCTGTCATAACTGCAGGCATTATCTCTGATTTGAATGATCTTATATTCTTGAAAAATATTACACTCAGCAAAAGGCATTCTTGGTAGGACCTTTACGACTACTAATCATTGTTGGTTACAAGATGTCTACATTTCAAATTCTTGTTTATCATATTAACATAAATGAGTCTGACCTGTTTTTAGATGTACAGGACCTATATAATGTCTTTCCCATGGTAAGATTAGAGGATTCATGGTCATAAGATTTTCAAAAGTTGGTAAAAAGAAAAGAAAAAGAAAAAATGCATGTGGAAAGAAAGAAAAGATATTTAAGGGGCACCTATGGCATGGTTGTTTAAAGCACAGCATTTATAGGGGAACAACAGGAAGTTAGACGAACTACAAAGCTGAAAATTTCACCAACCAATAAAAGATGGTGTTTGACAGTGAAGATAGTGTGAAACTTGGTGATTCCAAAATGAAATCATTTTTGTCAGACCCACACAAAATTAAAATCCAGAAATCATGAACTGGGGAAGCGCCTACTTGGCTATCTGCAATAAATACTGCTTCAAGCACCTTCTAAAACCCCACAAGAAATTCCTTCACCTTCTGCATGTACCCGACACTTTGCATACATCACAGACCAGCTGTAAAATGCAGGTGTGATTTATAGACCAGGTCCTTGCCCAGAAATGCGACCTCCACCAGAGAGTTAACACCAACTCAAACCACAGGTCTTCAAGATCAAAGAACCTTGTATCCAAGTAGTTTATATGAATTTTTCTCTTGCTGTCTTTAAAACTTTCTCTTGCCTCAAATGCTTTGAAAATGCACATGGTGTACTCTGGTGTGACTATTTCCCTTATAACACTATGTTACTCCCAAATAAATGTAATCAATTTTTAGAGAATCCTTCTCCGTATATTATTAAATTGATAATACTATGTACTAAAGTTGCTTCAGAGAGTTCATTTGACCAGCGTAAGCTGTAGTGGGAGGAGACCTGGAAGGCCTGAGGTAGGACAGACATGAGGTAATGTAGACTTAGATTAGGGGGTTAGGAATAAGAAAAGAAGGTGAAGTATCTTTATACTATACAGAAAGAGCTGAAAATTTGTTAATGACTAACCATGAGTGGGAAGCAAGAAAGTAAGGAGTCAAATGCCTACAGGGAATAGGCTGTAAAGAGAGTGCGGTCATTAAAGAAGATGGAAGAAATTGACCTGAAGGTAGAAAGACAGTCAGCATTTTGTAGCACCAACAATTAAAATGGTAATGTTATTTTAAGTTATATATTACATGTTTAATAATTACACATATTACTAATAGTAATTTTGCTAGCCATTACTACTACCATAGTTCCAACAGAGAAATAAAAAGGCCTTGTGTCTTAGTTACTTTTTTCTCATTGCTGAGACAAATACCCAACACCCAAAGTTAAAGGAAGGGATTACTGTAGCTCACAGTCTGTGGAGGTTTCAGTCCATACTCAGCTGGCTCCAAGGCAGGGTGGAATGGCAGAGGGGCATCACAGAGGAAAAAGAGTACATGGCAGGCAGAAGGCAGCAAAGCAGCAAAATAGCAAAGCAGCAAACAACCACAGCAGCCCTTATTATGTACATTATATTATATCCAGGTTACCTACCCTTAGAGTGGTAAGCATTCATGCCCAGGGTGGGTCTTCCCACTATCCATTCCCAAAACTATGCCAAACGAATCATGGACTAATTTAGTGATTACATACCCTTGATCCCAGCACCATGCACTTGATCCCAGCATCACACATTTAATCCCAGCAATACACACTCTAGATCCAGCCACCTCCAAAAAAGCCCCATCTATGACACAAGGCTTTGAGGGCACTTGTAGACACAAGCCATAATGCCTTGCTGAATAACATTATATAGCATAACATTAAAAGAAAATCACAATATAGAGAAATGCTCACTGGATTTATACATGAGGACATCGGTGGGTCTAAGAGGGCATAGGGAGTGGAAGCCATTCTACAAGGAACTTACAACATGAGCAGGGGTAAGAAATGCAGTCAGCAACTGATTTTAAGAAGTAGGATGAGAAATCAGTGCTGGGGAGGAAGTATATTAGGATAAAGTGACTACTCAGAGGGATCATGAGCAATGTGAAATTTGGAGCATTTCAGAAAAAATGAGTCAAAAAAGAACCATCCATTTTACAAAGCAGGAAAATTTGCCTCCAGTGTTTCACTGTTTCCTTTACAAATTGGTCAAAATAAGATAATAGCAGGCTCTCAGATCTCAGATAAATATGATAAATCTATGTTGTTGGGACATAGGCCATATTCTAGTCACTTGTAGTAGTTGGGTAACTATTTCTGAGCCGCTGGAAGAGGGCAAGGGCAAGAATATTGTAACACTACACACTACCTTATTAAAGATCAAAAATGTCACAAGTCTGCCTCCTTTCAAGGTAATGTTGGCCCCATACTTTCAAGTTAATATGTTAACACCTTCTGCAAAACGTAAGGGATGAAGCTCTGTGGTATAGTGCTTGCCTAGCATGCACAAGTCCCTGGGCTCAAGTCTTAGCACTGCAAAAAAAAAAAAAAAAAAGAAAAGAAAAGAAAAGAAAAGAAAAGATTCCATGTGAAGCTGTATGATAGCACAAAATATTTAGACTATAGCATCAAATTAGCTGTATTAACTACAATGTCAGTGCAAATTTTAATCACAAACAAGGCCAGAACACTGAAAACATGTCTGATATTCAGCATTTATGAACTTATCTTATAAAAGAACTCACATTTTCAAATATGGCAGAAGTCAGAATGAAATTAGAACAAAGGGTAACAACCTCAAGTGCGTGCAGTCTACTGATGGTTCTCACCATTTCATAAATAGAGGGTGCTTGAAACCTGCCCTTCTGTTCATAATAATAGCCTGCCACGGGCTTCAAAGCAAGCAGGAAGGAATGGGGGAGAGAACTTGTGATCTGAGGAGGAGATACTGTATATTTGGAAAATTCCATTTCAATAACCCAGTTATAACAAATCCCCTTCCCAGACCACGGTTCTAAGAGATTGAAAAGCAGTAATTAGAATGGGTGGGCTGAGAAAGCCAACTAAACACAGATTGACAGACAGGCCTACCAGAAGAGGCATCCCCTGAACTGCATTATTCCAACAATAATGTCTTTATTTATGTAGCAGAGTGGGTATATTGTGTTCAGCAAAGCTTCTCAGTAAGTAGAAACATGCTGCTAAAAGAATAGCCCACCACCACAAAGAACTTCTAATTTACAGATACAAAAGCCAGTGTGACAATTATTTCTGTAATCCCCACAGAAAACAGTGCTATAGCTTTCTCCAGGAGCCTTGCAAATCAGAACCATAGCAACTTAACATGTGCAGTCCCATATGGGTTGACTGTTTCTCAAATGAGGCCAGGAATTCAAGCTCAGGAATGTCTCTATCAGAAATAGAGAAAAAATGGACATGGAATAGCTTTGTATCGAAGTCAAATTTCAAAAATTCTAAAATCAAGTATCAGGTAATAATCTTGCATATCCCTGCATCTTATTGCACCATTCACACAGGTTTTCTTAGAATTTGGGGGCCTGAGTTCTATCCCCATAGCAGTCAAAGAGACTGACTAAGAATGGTCAGTGCAAGGGTGCAGGCGTGAGTTTTACTTGGGCCTTTTCCTAATTCTGAACTGATTATTCTCAAAAGGAAAAAAAAGTTTTGCTATGAATGGCGGGCACTGGCTATGGAAAATCACTACTTCTGATGGTCTGCTACCAATATGTAACAAAAATCCTAAACAAACCCAAAAGTACCATCTGAAGCCAAAGAGGTGCATGTGGCCCCTGGAGTTCACTGTGTACCCTTTATGGGCCTTAATTTTCTCATATATCACATGAACAATGTGCACTAGTTTCATTCACAGTGAGTTCTCCCATTTAATTTCCATTATCTTGAAGGAGTTACTTAATGTCACTATGCCTCAGTTTCCTCATCTGTAAAATGTGTAATGACAGTTGCATGAACCTCATGAAATGAACATAGGTATGCAAAGTACCTAAAGTAGAACATGGCCATAGTAGCTGCTCTATAAGTATTCTCCATAGTGATTGTGTTCATCAGCTTTCTGACAATGTGACAAAATATTTGAGATAATCAACTTATAGAAGGAAAGATTTGCCTTGGCTCACGGTTTCAGAGTTTTCAGTCCATGGTCACTTGCCTTTATCGTTTTGGGCTCAGGTTAGGGTCAGGTCCAACACTGTGTCGGGAGTTATATGGTGGAGCAAAACCACTCATCTCATGGCAGCTGGAAGCAGAAAGAGAGGGAGGAAGGAGATAGGGCTCTAATATCCCATCAAGGATAGGCCCCGGAATGACCCGGCTTCTTCCTACTAGGCCCCACCTGTGAAGGCTCTCCTCCCCCACCAACTCCATCAGCTGTGAACCTGGCCTTCAAACATGTGCTTTTGAGAGATGTTATCACCAAAGGCATGACAGTGATCAAGAGAAAACATCTACAGTACCTTCCAGCCCTCAGAACATGCAACTGCGTAAGAACTAATTGCCTTACTCTATATGTTTACTTCTGCTTAAGATTTAACAAGTAGAGCTGAAAAGGAAATAATTCTGATGAAATTCTGCTTTTCAAATCATTGGTCTCATCATATTAGAAGACTAAATAAAGTAAATGTTTTACTTTCTGATCATAACTGTACCTTTAAAATGAAGTTAAATGCTGTTTCCACTGGGGAAAACCAAGTAGCCTGGGCCATATTTAGCATTTGTTTTTCTCCTTTATCACCTTATCCTTTGTGGTTGCTGTCTGTTTTCTGAGTCTCAATAGTCTCCTTTTTGAGGATCCATAATTGTAAAACTAAAAAGCAATGTAGAAAGTATAGAATGCGTAGGTTCTGTGCATAATTATTAAATAAGACCCGTTAAGAGTGTCTACAGAAGAAAAAGGATAAAGAACCTAATAGGTAAGACTTTCTCAAAAGCTATAACACTGCTCTGGCTTTTGTTTTTGTTTTGTTTGCCTTCACACGGGGTACAGCCCCAACCCTCCTCCCTCCCCTTTTTGATCTTACTAAGTCACTTAAATTGTCCACGCTGGGCTCAGATACATGAACCTCCTGTCTCAGTCTCCAAGACTGCTAGAATTGTAGGTATTGACCACCGTATCCAGCTAGGGCTCCAACACCTTTAAAAATTTTTCCTGCATTTTAATTTAAATCACATTCTTCCATTGAATACAAACCTAGTAAAAATGTTCTAGAAACCATGGAGATAGGAAATACAAAGTCCTTTCCACTATGGAGCTTGTAGTTTAGTGAGAAAACAGTAATATAGACCCACATTTATAATACAGTATGATAAGAGAAGTATTGGAAGCATATTTCAAGTACAGTGGCAGGTTTAAAAATAAGAAAGACAGATTTCCTCAGACTAGGAAGGCTGTGAGAGCATTCCAGGGAGAAGGAATTGTCCAAAACTAAAGGCATGAAAGAGAATCCCATTTGACCTGCTGCTAAAATATTGAAATTGCTAAAGAGTAAAATATGGTTGAAAAGTCAAAGTGAGGAGGAAAAACTGGAGTGGTTAACAGGAAACAGATCAATCATGCCTAGGTATAGAATTCAGATTTTATCCTATAGGGAACACACAAAGAAGTATGAGAAAAAAAAAACAATATAAACTGCTGGTTTCAAGATTGTTACAGCCATTCTGCTCATAGAACGAAACCTGCACAGGAGGAGAGACATAGACAGAACTACAGGCTGGAGATGGCAAATGCCTAAAATGAGGTGGTATTTGTAACAAATAGTAGAGTGGATGCTTAAGTACCTATTTAAGGGGATGGATGTACTGAATCTGATAATCCATTGGAGGTAGCCATGAAGAAGAAGCAAGAAACAAGCAAAATTCCAAAGTCTCTCTGTTGAGTAAAACAGAAACAATAATCAGGTCAGGAGGATGTGATGTTTGTGAGATTTGGAGGTATGGAGCACAGAAGGAGGTTTTTAAAGCATGGATAAGTTTGTCCAGCTAGAATGTAGATATGAGAAGAGAAGGGACCAAGAAGAGAAGGCAGAATTCCCAAGGAGAGGCTCAAAGACATGAAGACCAGAAAGAGGAGAGAATTCTTGCCAGTACCAGATCCTGCTGCGAACATATGAAAAAGCACATGCATACCCCTGACAAAAATGTGTGAATGTGCGCGCGCACACACACACACACACACACACACACACAGAGGTGCATCTACTGGGTATAATTACTAAGAAGTGACTTTGAGGGCAGTGGGAAGGCATGAAATTGGGGCGTTACAGTTTAGATCTGGAATGCCTCCTAAAGGCCCATGTCTTAAAGCATCAGTCCCCAACCCCATGGCCCTGTTAGAAGGTTGTGGAAGCTTTAGGAGGTGGGGTCTCGTGAATGATCCTAAGTTACGGAGGACATGCCTTTGAAGGGGATTGTGGGATCCTGGTCTCCTCCTCTCTTTTCACTTCCTGGTTGCCATGACGTGAGCCATTTCCTCTACCACAAGCTCCTGCCATGATATCCTGTCTCAGGCCCTGAAGCAATGAGGCCAACAAGTCATGAACTGAAACTCCCCAAATGCTGAGCCCAAATATACCTTTCCTCTTTTCAAGTTGATTTTCTTAACTATTTTGTCACAGTGATGAAAAGCTGACTAACACACTGGGTTTCATGAGTTGAGGATTAAGTAGGAAGTTGAGCAAGGGTCAGTAAGTGGACCCAGCTCTCTCTGAACTAATACACACACATCTTATTTTATACAGATTGTAAAAACACATTACTACCATCAGCCCACTTGTTAAAACCACACTAGTAGATGTATGCTAAGTGCCTGTCTATATGGTATGATACTGAAGATGCTAGAAAGCTCTTTTCTTTCTGCAAAGACTTTTCCAAAAATTGACTATAGCCTAGAAGTCTGACAGAAGACAAAGTCTTAAGATACACTGCATAGAAATAGATCTTCCAATGTAAATCCCCTTAGACAAAGTAAAAGATCAGTGAACTTGCTGTAAACTGAAAAGTGCCCCTAACCGGCCTTTTTCTGAGAAGATGGAGCAGGGTAAACTTCCAGAAAAATATCTGAGCAAACACTCAGGAAGAGGCCAGAATGAAGGGTCTGAAAGTACTGAAAACAAATTTTACCCAGTCTATAATCTTCCTTAGATTATCCCCATCTTCCATGGTTTTAGAAGTCATCTTCTCACAAGCACAAGAAAACACATCCCAAGCCACTTCAAGAAGAGTTATATTCCCCGGTTGCAAGAGAGAGGCCGCCCCCTTAATAATTTCACATTGTCTAAACTCCAAAGAGCTATAAATAAAAAGTCTGCCCTTATTCCCCAACCCACATATTCATTTTCAGCTTCTACCTAATAATCTTGACACATTTCATTTGAAGTTCTTTTGCTCTCTCTTTTAGCGTTAGTTAATTTTTTAATTGCCAAGAAAGAGTTTTTAAAACTTAAGGGTATTGTGATATGGAACTACCAAGCTGGAACATATATACTGACTTTCAGATATTTTTGAAACCTGTCATAAAGTCTTAACATTTTTAAATACTCTACTACTTTCACGAGCCTTCTAAAAAAAAACCACTAATCACACCCATTTAGGAAGAAATATGACATTAAAAGGAGGTAAATTTTCTAGGTATTATACTGTGATTTAGTTGTGCTCTCCCATTAAGTCTAAATCTGTCTTCCAACCAGTGTGAAGCAGTCATGATTTATTTGAGCCTGATGGTAAAGGTCTATTAAAACAATAACGTGAAAATAGTCTTCATAGATAACGTGTCACTCATCAAAAAGATTAGGGCAGTAATTCTACAGAAGGCTGTGGGTCTGTCTATGAGTCAAAGAGATGAACAATCAAAGGCGCTAAATACATCTGACTTCTAAGTACAGACACCCACTCTCAGAGGGTCTCAAGAATGAGAAAGCCTTGGAAATAGCCAGCTGGAAGAAGGGATTTTCACAGCCTGCACCTAATACAGGCCGTGAGCTGTCATCACAGATCAACCTGCAATTTGAAAAGACAAATGCCTGCAGTCAGATAACAGGAAAAATGATAATTTTAATTCTTTAAATTATGTGCAGCAAGAGTAGCTATATAATATTGCTTGCTGATAGGCATATTTAGGCATTATGAGCATCAAATGAATGTGCCCCATGTTACAAAAGTCACATTAAACCTACAGAACAGCTTCACTTTGATTGTTTACCAAACTGTCTCACTGCGCTTTACAGAGTCAAAGCTTTTTTCTGTACTTGAATCCAGCAGTGACTTTCTTGATGGGACCTCCCTGTCTGTTGCTGTGCTGTGCACCTATTTCATCACCAAGATTCTCAAAGGCAAATTCTGCCCTCACTATCTACTTCTTCTTAGCACAAGGACATTCCTCTATTGATTGCCTCACCACTCTCCCGGAAATGGTCAATTTGAATAACCGGTCACCAGTTTACTGCTAAATCCTGCTGTTTTCAATCTTCATTCTTCCTGGTCCTTTGCAGTACTTAATATTACTTATCGTATTTTCCATTGTCTTCCAGGATACTATTATCTTCTTCTACTTCTAGTGGTTTCCATGTTGCATATTAGGTCCTTTTTTCCACTCATATCACCTTCTCTCCCGTCATGATCTCAGCTACTATCTAGTATTTGCTCAAAACCTTCACCTCTAGCCACTCTCTCTGAAGGTCTAAACACAGGAAGTATGCCATTTAATTGTTAACTTGACTGGATTGACAGACTCCTTGGAGAGGTGCCTGGATCATGGGGGCCCTACACTCATCAGCGGATGAGTGCCTGGAGGCTCATAGCTGAATGTGCTTTAAGAGGTAGAGCCCAGTGGGCTATTTGAGGGTGCCTTTGAAGAGCATCTCTCTCACTAGTGCTCTTTCTAACTTGCACTGTTTCCCAGACTCCACAAAATGATGCCCTTCTCCCTGGATGTTTCTGTCTTGAAGCCAGTCAACCATGAACTGGAACCATGAGCCACATTAAACCTCTCCTCTCACAAGTTGTGAGTGTTGGGTATTTTGTTCCAGCAATGGAACAAGCTGATCAGTACACATGTCCAACTTTATGTTTCATAGCTTCTCCTCATGCACCATGACCAAAACTTAGTTTAGCTCTGTCCTACCCTATTCCATTTCAACACCTGTTCCTTCTTTTTTTCATATCTCCACTGTGAATAGTACTCTTAATGTAAAACTCCATAATATTCTATGCCTCGCTTTTCCTCACCTCTGCTACCCCAGTGAGTCATCAAAACTCACGAATTCTATCACACAAAAATGTTTCATCAGTCTGGTGTCGCTTCCACAACAATCACCCCTGCCTTAGACTAGGGACTCATTATCCATCAAATGGATTAATAAATTAGCTTTTTACTCATCCTCCAACCGGTAGTTGCTCTCATTCATGGCAAACACTCCCATATGTGATCCTAAAAACAAGCACTGTTCTTGCCAGTATGAGGTTCTGCATTCCTCTATTTCAACTGCCTTCCAATGCACTTCCAGCTCCAAAGCAGGCATTCAAGGGTCAGGCCATAATGTACTTCTCCAGCCTTTAATTCATAAAGCTCTTCTCACAAAGAACTGACATCTGAACACATTTAACTTCTCATTCACTCACTCTGAAATTTTAAATTAATCCCTCGCTGAAAGATCAAACCCTCACTTGTGCAGCATGTTTTCTGTGCAGTATATCTCATTCTTTACCTTGCTGAAGCCTCTGGCTCTGCAGAATGCCCTTCTCCATTTATTTCCAACCCACTAGTTCCCTTTTCACCAAATGCCTATCCCTAGACTTCTTCAATTATATCTTCAACATGTTATTATCTCTCTTCCCTTTCTGCTTTTCTAAGTCATTCTATAAAGCCCAACTCTGACTATATAAATTCTTCACTTCTATTCCCCGGGGTAATCACTTTTCTCAGTTCTTCACTCAGAAATAGGTCTATCAAATTTTATGAAAATAGCTTCTAATAGCAGTAGGTGTCACCGTGCTCCATGAGAAGTTAATGAAAAGGATGATGGAATACTCTCTGATGCCACTGCAAGAGTTGGAGCTTTTTGAGTGGGAAATACTTTGCACAGATAATTGCTCTGTCCAGGAAAAACTTTTTCTTTGTCAATAAAAATTTGGAGCCCAGAATCAGGATTGTGAGAGCATTGGAGCACGGTCTCATGGCTCCCTCCAGCCAGCTGATGTACTATTACCATCATATCAAATCTTACTTGGCAGTCTTTTACAATGAGTTTCTGACTAATTGATTGATTTAAACTGAGAATGACTAAATAATAGCAGAAAGTTACATTCACTCTTTTGGTTCTGTAGTGTGAACATGGAACCATATTCCTTGAGCAAAACATCAAACTGACATACAAAGAAAAAGAAAAAAAAGACTGATTTATTTCTAATTTAGAGCAGAATTTGCTCACTAAGATCCACTGCAAACTTGATCCAAAACACAGTAGGCTAACCTGGGCCCCTGGTAGAGATCTGGATGTTACAGATGATCAACTCTTAGAATGAAAGGCAATGAAGAACCTTTCCTACCCAGAGAGGGGGCTCAGATTGGAGCTTTTCCTGAGATGGATAAAAGTCAAAAAGAGCACATTTGCAATTCCCTTCCAATAGGAACAGACTAGCCAAGGAATAAACAAACAAACAAAAAATAACAAAGAGAATTAGTCCCTGATGCAGTGCACTGAAAGCACAAACTCAAGAAGCCCAACATCAGAATCAGAAGCAAAGCTATCAAATCTATCAGAAGCAAAGCTGGAGTTCCCCAGCCCAAGTTTCAGGCGGTGAGACTCAAGAGTCAGAACGAGGCAGCTGAAGAGCTACCGTTTTTCAGCGAGCATCCTCCACGACTCGAGTGTGAAGAATTTGCACCTTGCTGCACCAGGCAGTCTCTGAGCGCCTCTGCTTGGCAGCTGTCCCCATAAGTGGGATCAGCAGTTCTCAGCCATCTGTATGTGTGGATTACCATAAGGATCGATTTCCTTGTCTCCTTAGAGGGCGATGTCAAAGGTATTTTTCCTGTAGAACATGAATCATGAATTACCATCGCCAAAGGAATCTTAGTTGTCTTTTTTTCTGCCAAAATCTGTGTTAGCCTGTCTGCCAATTTAAAGAGGGTGGGGTGGGTAAGGGGGGAGAAGGGAGGGGAGAAGAGAGGAGAGGAGAGG
>NW_004955471.1:4708576-4733605 GCF_000276665.1 Chinchilla lanigera
AAGGAAAGGAAAGGAAAGGAAAGGAAAGGAAAGGAAAGGAAAGGAAAGGAAAGGAAAGGAAAGGAAAGGAAAGGAAAGGAGGTCCTGCTTTTACACGTGGTCATTTAGCACCACTTTAAAAGGCATAACTGCATCTGCCCTTAGTAAAGTATCGACAAAGATTTTTTGCTTGGCCACACTTTTTGTTGGGCCCTAAGCTTTCTCCTAGGTCCATCTGAGAACTTCCTTGAAAAATATAGTTTTAGTAATGAACCTACTAATTTGCTTTAGCAAGAACCCACACACACACCCTTGATGTCTGAGCGGGTTTCTCATCCTCATCTCTTTCCACCCTCTTCAGCACCTCTTATCCTCAAGTCTGAGAACCCTGACCTGTTTTCGAGAAGGATCCTCTTATGCTGGTTTAGCCAGAATCCCCTTAACCTGTGATGCTCCTTCTTAGTAAGTTTTATTCAGTGATTCCACCCTGCTCCTCATCTATAAACTCCCACTGCCCTGTGATAGCTATATTGAGCTGAGCCCAATCTCTCCCCTACTGCAAAATTCTACTGCAGTGATCCCTTTACCCACGTGAGTAATCTTCAACCAAGTCTGCCTCACTGTTCTTTAACAACTATCCCTGAACTTTTCTTTCTTTAACAGTATCCAAACTAAGACAGCCTTCTGAAAGAAGAGAAATGGGAGGGAAGGGTAACAGGAAGACAGACAGCACATTAAAGAAGGAGAAAAGAAGGAAGTCATTTATTGGATTCATTCCTTGCAGCATTAATTTATGATTCTTGGAAACTTTTGGCAGGAAAGTGGGAGGAAGGATTTCAAGAATTCATAGAATTATTAAAAAGAAGCATGGAGTGACTGTGTAGCTCATCTAGTCCAAGCAAGCACAGGTCCTTGCTTTAATGATAAAGGAAATTAAAACTGAAGCAGGAATTTGTAGGGAAAAAGCTTTAGTTGAAAAGTAGGAAAAGATAAAGAAAGGATTCTAGGTTGGGTAGTAGCTGGAGAGGGCACCCTCTGATGAAGAGGATCAGACTCACTCACCCACAAAAACAGGAAGCCAGTTTTTAAGGATTACCAGAAGTAGCCCAGGGTCCAGTAGGTTATTTTCTCAGTCCTGGTTTTGTAGCTCGGTCGGATCCTTGTGATTCGAAGGGCAGTTCTGTGTCTGTGGGATGAATGGTCATGACTTGAGTAATTTTAGTAGTGTGAGAGTCTTTTGAAATCCAAGACAACTTAGGTCGTAGCTAAATGTCCCTATAAATCTGTTATTCCAGTGTCCTCAGTCTTGAAACAAGATAGAGTAGATGAATTTAGGATAACAAAAAAGTCATTTTGCCAACTTTTAGACAGATACTCCTTAAATGACTAATATGCCTATACACACAGTTGAGAAGGATTTGAACCAGCGTTTTGCAAGTTGAAGGTTAAACTTTGTTTTATTTTTAATTATTGTAACCTATCCATAGAGCCAAGTGAAGAGTTACAGTTTATGGCAAAAAATACTGATGGCCTCAGAAGGAAACATGATGAGTAATATGTTTAGGGCCCAGGGGTCCGTCCTTCATCCCTATGGTGGTCTCTGATTATGTCATGAATATGTCACCAGTGCAGGATTTGCCAATTGCATTAAATTTGTCATCACATTTATTCTTTTAAAAGTGCAATTTTCATCTGCAAAGTTGGAAACCAAGGATCAGCACATTTAATAAGTTTTCTAAGGCGACACATGTTGATAAATGAAACAGCAAACATTTAATCCAGATTTTCCACATCTAGAGCATCTTTCCAGGAGGTTAGCTCACCTCACAAGGAGGCGCAGTAAGGTGAAGAGACTCCTAGCCACAGCTGGGAGAGGGCAACTAGCTCTCCTGACCACCAGCCTTATAGACTCCCCGCTGTAAATAACGCTGCAGTTTCAATTGTTTTTAACTGAAGACAGATGACTCGTGAATTAACTTATCCTGGTCAGTCACTGCGGTGAATATCTTTTGTCTTCGTCTGCCTAGCATCATTCTTCCTTGCTTTCCCGATAGCCCCTGCTTCACCTGTGCCCAGAACTCATAATTACACTGGATGGGGAACCGACCCTACTTCACACATTCCCTTTTAATTTCCTCCTGTCAAAAAGTAACGGTCTTTTCTCTTTTTTATTCATTATTTTAAAAATAATAGTACATCTTTATGGGGAACACTGTGATGTTAGGATCCAGTTCTGTTCTGAGGAACTGACTCCTTAACTAAAGAAAATTATTAACAAATAAAAGATTGCTGCTTTAGTATGTTATGCCCACCCAGGTGTAATTACCGTGTTAATAACTGTCTTTATTGTAGTAACCCGAAGGATCCAATATAAGCAATTTTAGGAGTCAGGCTAGTCAAAAAGAATATTAGAGATCTGAAGGCTCCTTAGCCATTAATTTTAGAGTGAAACCAGTACCTTCTCACTTGAAACTTGCCTCAAACTTGGCAATTTAGCAACAATTTATCTCAAAATAAAAAACAAAAGATGCAAAAGTCATGGGTTCAATTCTTGCAGGGGACTAAAATATATTTACCAATCAATACATATTTATGAATAACTGTAATGCATTCAGCACTATGCTAAGCCTTGGTAAATGTGACAAATGAAAGATTTATGACATCATTCCCCACCTTCATTTGCCTATATAATAATATTCATAAGAATATTAGAAAGAAGTGGCACTCGTAACCTACTAGAGATCCTCTTTCTGGTGCACTCCTGAAAGCACCTCAAAATCACCATTTCCTCCTTTTCCAGTAAAACCTAACTGTGGTTCAGCCTTCAGGAAAATCTCTGTACTTTCTTGGTTACTGAACATCAGCCATCCTCCCATCCAGCCGGCCAGTCCTGTTACTTCATGCTCAGTCCTGTCCCTTAGCCACAGCAGCCTTTCTTTTCCCACTGCTACTGCTAGGCTCATGCCTTTCTCTTACTTGACTGTTGCAGCCACCATCTTGTCTACCGTATCTCCTCTCTAGGCCATTCTAGGCACACCCTGGTTTAATTCAATCTTCAGCACATCTCTGTCTCTGTCACTTCCCTGATCAAAGCTTCAATGGCTCTTTGCAAAAGAAGTCTTAATTCTTAGTCTAGAACCCAAAGCCATTCATGCTTTGGCCTAAATACTCTCCTCCAGCTCTACCATCATGACACTCCCTTCAGTTTTGCTACACTTTAGTCATTGAATAAATTCCTATTCCTTGTAAGAATTCCCATTTCCATACCTCTGTCAACTCTTATCCTGGAAAGTTCCCCCTTCTGCTTCTTTTCCTTCCCACCCAGATTGGATTCATTCCTACCACCTTCATCATAAAGCCTTTTCTCTGCCTAAATGCTCACAGGATTGTATCTGATGGTCTGAAAAGACATTGATCAACTTTCCTCTTGTGTCACAGGTATTGATAAACATATCTCATTCTTTCTGCTGGCCTATAAACTTCTAGAAATGCAAGATTAGTATTTAATGTGAAATAGTCAAAATGCTTCGGTGGTGGACTGAAGTTTGCTGTTACTTTCCAATCAAGAAAAAAAAGGCAGGGATGCACTTTGAATTTAGCCTTAAAGAATGAGAACGTTTAAAGTTCTACTGAGGAGGAGCTCTTGGAATACAGTTAATTTATAAATAGTATTTGGAAGGGGAAAAGGGTTGTCCAGTTTGATTAGCAATCAAGTGGTCTGAAAATTAGCTTTTCTACTTTCTACATTACTGATGAAATGCCATCAAAATAATTTTCCTAAGCTAGATATGGTGGCCATTGCCTATACTCCCATCACTCAGGAGACTCAGGCAAGAAGATCTCAAGTTCAAAGCCAACCAAGATTACATAGTGAGTTCAAGTCCAACCTGGACTACATAGAAATACCATCCCAATAATAATAGTAATAAAACTAACAAGAAGAAGAAGAAGGAGGAGGAGGAGGAGGAGGAGGAGGAGAACAACAACAAGAAGAAGAACAAGAAGAATAAGAAGAACAAGAACAAGAAGAACAAGAAGAAGGATGAGGAGGAGGAGAAAATAGGGATGGAAGTCGAGATTCTGGAGACAGAAAAGGATGGGGAAAGAAGTAGCAAATGCATTGATCAGGGAAGTCATCACAGAGAGAATGATGTTAGAACAAAAGGAGATTTGGAGGGACCAAGCATGACAGTCATGTTATCAGAGGGGAAAAAAATTCCAGGCAGAGGGAACAGCAACTGTCAAAATCCTGAGAAGAAGGCATAATCAAGGAAGGCATAATCAAGGAAGGCATAATCAAGGAAGAGCAAAGAGTCACTCTGTCAGCTCCTGCCACTAGGAGTTCGAGGCAAGAGAGGGGATGCTCTTGATACAAGAAAGTTACTCAGATAAGGGGAAATGTAGCTTAGATCTACGGAGTGGCTCTTCCTGTGACAACAGTACCAAAGACAGGAGCTGCTTCATGTGGGAGATAACAGGGTGCTGCTACCTAAATGAACTTCCAGAGTCTTAGTGATTGAGGAGCAAGTCCACCCCATGCAGGGTAGCAGCTTGGTGGTGGGAGGGGTGGAGGTTTGACTTCCACCCCAGAGGTTTGACTTCCACCTGACTGTCCCACGCTGTTTTCTGTGACTACGTTTGAACTTTTTGCAAATGACACCAACACACACAAGCCAGGGGTTTGGAAAGACTGTTTGCATTCATAAATTAATCCACATGCTTTATGTCTGTGTAGCTGGTTCTATTTTTTCTGATAATTTTGCTGTTCCTAAAACTTCTCCAGAGATATAGCTCAGGGATATAGCTCAGTGGCACAAGTGCCTGCCTGGCAAGCTCAAGGTCCTGAGTTCGATTCTCCGTACAAAAAAAAAAAAAAAAAAACAGAAAGATAACTGGCCTAGAAGTTTACCTGCTATGTGTAGCACACATTTCAAGACATACTCTGAAGAAAGAGATGTCTAAGAGAGAGGTTGCTATAGTTTGTATGTTTATGTCTCCTCAAAGTTCCTAAATTGAAATTCTAACCCGCAAGGTGATAATACAGTACGTAATAGGAAGTGAGGCTTTTGGGAGGTGATGAGGTCAAGGGCTTTTTATAAAAAAAAATCCAAGGGAGCTCCCTCACCCCTGCCATCCTGCAAAAATACAGCAAGAAGGTGCTGTCAATGCACTAGAAAGCAGGGACTCACCAGACCCGCAGCTACCTTGATCTTGGACTACTTGTTTCTGACATTTTGTCACTGCAGCCTAAACAAACTAGGGCCATGGTATAACTAATCTATACATCTAAGGGACTCCGTGACCTGACCCAAGTAAAATATGTTACTATAGATTTTGGGGTCTAAAAAAATCTTGGCTTAAAAATTGCCCTTACAATCATTTGCTTTCTTAAATTTGCTTTTAACATGTTCTGCTAAATAAACAATATGCCATAAATGTACACATACTCTCTCGCCCTATTATAAGCACTTAAATCTGATTAGATAGTTTTTAGAGGAAAAAAATCAAATTATTAAATTCCATTACCAGGTGTTAAAGATAAGCTATCTAGAGGCCATTAAAATATATATGCTTGAATGCTCCTTCAGCTCAAAAAAGTTGGAAACAAAAAATGAGAAACTTTGCTTCACTAAAAATATCCATGCCAAGCTACAAATATGTATAGAGAAGTTGTCACTTAATAATAGCCAGGCAAACTCTTGTAAAAATACCTGCAACTAATATAACAATAATTACTCACTTGAAAGCTCTGAGCCTAGCATGACTTCTATATTTGTGTGAGCGTTATGTGATCACATTTGATTCTGTCTCGTTTCACAGTAATACGGTGTCACATATAATGATGTTATCAACCTCAGAAAAACATGTAATTGTTGTATCAGGATATCTTAATCCTGCTAAATTAGTAGTTTGTCACTAATTTGCTGCAGCACTAATTTCATCAAGGAACAAGCACCATGTATAGCAATCCACCTGCGCTTACTACTGCGGTAGTAGCAATCTAAACCTTTCCTTCAGCAACACTGCCACCTTCTGCTCCACGTGGACTTTAATTCATCTCTGTGTCTTCAAGGGTCCCGAGATTGACTTTGGATTCATACACACTTACAGCTGGAAGAGACCATAAAGAACGCCTCAGCCGGCCCCTATGTCCTATGAACCGGAACCTGACATCCACAGAAATTAAGTCACTTCCCAGTGTCATAGTCAGGTCATTCAGATTAAGATTCACAAATGATCAATACTCCCTAATACTCTTTTCACCAACGTACCTATTATTAGACGGCACAGAGTGAAGAAGTTACATTGAGTCTAGTTATAGGTTTTTTCCGACCATGAGATTTTAGATTATTTGTATTCAGTACTTTTTGTTTATTTGCATTACCTAAATTTATACCGTGAACAAACATTATGCTTTCAATTTTAAAATATTTGGATTTGTTCAGAGTGTGACCTTAAATAGAAAAAAAATTTGTTCACAAGAAAAATAGATGATAACTAACTTTTTCTTTTATTCCCTTTGTTTTCTTTTCATTTGGAAAAGCCTTTCAAATCAGGCTACCATACCAATGCTAATAGGAATGGGTTAGAAAAATAAGAGACAGGAATTGTCTTGATACAAGAAAGTTACTCAGATAAGGGGAAATGTAGCTTAGATCTACGGAGTGGCTCTTCCTGTGACAACAGCACCAAAGACAGGAGCTGCTTCATGTAGGAGATAAGAGGATGCTGCTACCTAAATGAACTCCCAGAGTCTTAGTGATTGAGGAGCAAGTCCACCCCATGCAGGGTAAAGTTAGATTTAGTATCATAAACTTAGATTTAGCAGGCTTTTTAATTTTTGCATCAGGTATCTAAATTGGGAGTAAATGAGATTAACCTATTTTCTTTCTCTTCTTTCTTTCCCTCCACTCTTTCTTTCTTCTTTCCTTCCTCCTCCCCCCTTCCTTTTTTATTTTTGTGGGTGAGGGGATGTGCTGGGGATTGAAAACAAGGCCTTTGCACAGATCTATACCTTGAGCTCTTTTTTGCTTTTAATTTTGAAACAAGGTCTCACTAAGTCACTAAATTACCCAGGATGGGCTTGAACTTGGGATCTTCTTACCTTAGGCTTTCAGAGTGCTTGGATTTCAGGTGTGTGCCAGTAGGAATTAACATAAACACCATTAGTATAAACACCACTTATACACTATGTATTATCCTTCTAACACATTATATATTTGTAAGTATTTTGTTATTGAGGAATATTGATCTGTTGTGTTCTGTTCTTGTAATATCTGGCTTTGATATGTTGGCCTCATAAGGTGAGTTTGGTCTTCTATTTTCTGGGAGAAGTCTTTATAAAATTGGAAATATTTCTTTCTTACACATTTTGTACAGTTCACCAGTAAATCTATTTGAGGCAAGTTTTTGGTTTATGAATTCATATGCCTTAAAAATGTAGATCAATTCTGATTTTCTTTCTCCTTTTTAGTCCACTTTGGAAGATTCTATATTTTAATGATTTATCAATTTCATCTGAATTACCATGTATATTTATTGACACAATCTGCTCATAAGTGCCAGTTATTATAGTCTCAAATCTGTAGGAACTGTGCTGATAACCGCTATTTCAGTCTTGATTTCAGCAGTTCAACTCTTGTTCATGATAGGTCTGGTCAGAGATGTATCAATTTTATTCATATTTTCAAAGAAGCTGCTCTTTTATTTTAAAGAGAAAAAACTAAAATAATAAAACAGAATTTTAAAACAGGTCAGTTAGGAGAGTTACAATAATTAATACATTGCATATTGTTGTCTTTCTAGTACTTATTCAGAGTACAAGAGATAGGCATGATATCTTGTCCAAACAATATTAGCACAAACCTTTGTTTTCAAAGATCTAAAAGAAACTAGCTGTACAACTATTTAAGCATCTTGTATACAAATATATTTTTCTGCTTTTCCCCTTCCTTCTTTTCCCCTTACCCCCATCACAGTTTGTCTTTTTTTTTAACAGTTTCTTCCCAATTCACTCTATCTATTGTACTTTTTGGACTGTATTTACACATTCAGTTTCTCACACTAGTGAGACGTTATTTACTTTTTGGACGTTATTTACACATTCAGTTTCTCACACTAGTGAGATGTCTGTGTTTACACAGACAGGTCTGATTTATTTCACTTATGAATATGATCTCAAGTTGCATCCATTTACCTATAAAATTCTCCAGCTTATCTTTCTTTATGACTAATACTCCATGATATAAAAGAAAAAACACATCTTGTTTATCCATTCCTTGGTTGATGGGCATTTGAGGTGTTTCCAAGATTTCACTATTACAAATTGTGCTGCTATAAACATAGGTGCACATGTACCGCTGTGGTATGATGTTTTTAATTCCTCTGGGAAGATACCCAGAAGGGAAATAGCAGGGTCGATTGGGACCTCTAATCCTAGTGTTTTAAGAAATCTCCACACTGATTTCCACAGTGGTTTCACCAGTCTCCACTCTACCAACAGCGGAGAAGGGTTCCTTTTCCCCACAGCCCAGCCAGCATTTGTTATCAATTAATTTTTTGAGGAAAGCAATTCTTCCTGGGGTGAGATGGAATCTCAGTGTTGTTTTAACTTGCATCTCACACATGACCAATGATGTTGAACATTTTTTCATATTTATATTTGCCATTTGTAATTCTCATCTAAGAAGTGTGTATTCATCTCAGATGCCCATTTTTGGATTGGGTCTTTGAATTTTGGGCATCTCATTTTTTTTAATTCTTTATATATTCTACATAGAAGTCCTTTGTCTGAGGGACAGTTGGCTCAAATATTTTTCCACTTTGTGGGTTTTCTTTTTACTCTGTTGGTGATTTCTTTTGATGTGCAAAAACTTTTCAATAAGATGAGATCCCAGTTGTTGATTCTTTAAAGTATTTTCCGTGTAGTTTGGTTCTTCTCCATGAATTCTCTGCCTGCCCTTATGTCTTTGAGATTTCTACCTATTTTCTCTTCTAGTAGATTTAGTGCTTCTATTTTAATATTTAGATCTTTGATTCATTTTGACTTTAGTTTACTGTATGGTGATAGACATGGGTCTAGTTTTAGTCTTCAGCACATGGAAAGCCAGTTTTTCCAGCACCATTTCTTAAAGAGATTATCTTGCTTCCAGTGAACATGTTGGACTTCTTTGTCAAACATAAGGTGGCTGAATGTGGTTGGAGATGTGTCTGCATCTTCTCTTCTGTTCCACCGATCCTCAGGTCTTTTTTTTTTTTTTTTTTTTTGCCAATATCATGCTGATCTTATCACATTAGCTTTCTAGTACAATTTCAGGTCTGGAATTATGATACCCCCCCATTTGTCTTTGTTGCCCAGAATTGTTTTTGCTATTATAGGTCTTTTCTGATTTCAAATGAATTTTATGTATGTTTTCTCTAGATCTGTAAGGTATGTTAATGGTATTTTGATTGGGATTACTTTAAATCTGTAGAGTAGTTTTTGGAGTATGGCCATTTTCACTATGTTGATTCTTCTTATAGAAGAGTGAGGGATATCTTTCCATTTTCTGATATCCTCTTTGATCTCCTTTTTAGGGTACTGTAATTTTCACTGCACAGATTTTTACATTCTTTGTTAGATTGATTCCTAAGTATTTCATTTTTTAGATGCCATTGTGAAGTTATGCTTTCCCTAATTTCTCTATGAATTTGCTGCTTGTGTACAAGAATGCTACTGATTTTTGAATGTTAACTTTGTAACCCACTACACTGTTGAATTTGGATATTAAATCTACAAGTGTTTTGTGGAGTTTTGGGGGTGTTCTATATAGAGTATCATGTCATCTGCAAATAATGATAATTTAACTTCTTCCTTTCCTATCTTTATTCTTTTTATTTTTTCTCTTGTCTAATTGCTCTGTCTAATGTTTCCAGAACTATATTAAATAGAAGTGGTGATTACGGATATCCTTGTCTTGTTCCTTATTTTAGACTGAAAGCTTTCAGGTTTTGACCACTTAATATAATGTTAGCTGTTGATTTGTCATAGATGACTTTTATCACATTGATCTGAAGACCATCTATTCCAATTTTCTGCAGACTTTTTTATCATAAATGGGTGTTGGCCTTTCTCAAATGCTTTTTCTGCATTTTTGAAGATAATCATGTGATTTTTGTCTTTGGTTCTCATAATATGGTGTATTACATTTATTGATTTGCATATGTTGAACCATCCCTGCATCCCTGGGATGAATCCTACTGGGTCATGACGTATAATCCTCTTGATGATTTGCTGCATTCTGTTTGCCAGTAACTCATTAAGGATTTTTGCATCTATGTTCATTATGGTTATTGGCCTGCAGTTTTTCTTTTTGGTTGTGTCCTTCTCTGGTTTTGGAATCAGGGTAATACTTGCTTCCAGGAATTATTTTGGAAATACTACTTCCTTTTCAGTTTCTTTAAAGAGTTTCAGCATTTGTGGCATTAGTTCTCTTAATTTCTTGTAGAATACAACAGTGAATCCATCAGGGCCTGGGCTTTTCTCTGTTGGTAAATTCTTAATGACATTTTCAACTTCATTGGCTAATATTGGGTTATTTAGAATTTTTATATCTTTTGATTTAGTTTTGGCAATTCAATTGTGTCTAGGAATCTGTAAATTTCTTCTGTGTGTTCCATCTTATTAGAATATTGGTTCTCATAGTAGGTATTGATGATATACTGGATTTCTATGGAATCTGTCGTGATTCTCCCCTTTTCATTCTTAATTATTTGAATTTGTGTTTTTTCTTTCCTCTTTTTGATGAGGCTGGCTAATGGTTCATCAATTTTATTTATTCTTTCAAAGAACCAACTTTTTAATTTATTGATTCTTTGTATTGCCTTCTTAGTCTCTATTACATTAATTTCTGCTCTTGTCTTTATAATTTTCTCCCTTGTATGAGCTTTGGGTTTTGTTTATTCTTATTTTTCTAGAAGTTTGAGGTTCAACATTAGGTTGCTTATTAGAGCTCATTTCACTTTTCTTATGTGTGAGTTCTTCACTATAAATTTTCCTCATAGGACTGCTTTCATTGCATCCCATAAATTTCAGGATGTTGCATCAGCAGTATTGTTTAATTGCATATACTGTTTGATTTCAACTTTAATTCCCTCTGTGACCCATTGGTTGTTCAGAAGGGTGTTGTTTAATTTCCATCTGTTAATGTAGTTTTTGTGATTTCCGTTGTCATTGATTTCCAGTTTCATTATGCTATGGTCAGATAGTAGGGATGGGATGACTTCAGTTCCTCTACATTTACTTAACAATGTTTTGTGGGCTAATATGTGCCCTATTTTGGAGAACATCCCATGTGCAGCTGAGAAAAATGTGTATCCTGATGTTTTGGGGTGGAACACTCTGTAGACATCTACCAAGTCCATTTGTTCACCGGCTTGGTTTAATGCTAATATTTCTTTGTTGATTTTTTGTCTAGTTGATCTATTTGTGAGAGCTGGGTGTTAAGATTCCTCACTACAATTATGTCAGTATTGATTTGGTTTTTTTCATGTCTGTTAGTATTTGTTTTGTGTAGCTGGGTGAAACTGTGTTTGGTGCATAACTATTTATGATTATTATCTCTTCCTCTTGGAGTTTTTCCCTAATAAGTATGTAGTAACCATTTTTCTCTCTTTTTATCAGTTTTGGCTTAGTTTGCATTGTCTGCAAATAGAATAGCTACACCTGCTTTTTTCTGAATTCCTGTGGCATGGGGAATTGTTTTCCATCCTTTGACTTTTAGTCTATGAATTTCTGTTTGGGTTAAATGTGTTTCTTGAATGCAACATAATGTTGGATCTTGCTTCTTGAGCCATTCTGCCAGTCTGTTCCTTTTGATTGGTGAGTTGAAACCATTTATATTGATGGATATAACTGATACATGTTGGCTTTACTTTTTCACATCATTTTCCTGTTGTTTGTTCTCTGTCTTTCTTCTCGTTTCATTGCTTGCCCTGCCTGGCAGCTTCATTCTATTGATGTGCATGTGTCTGTGGTCTTCATGATCTCATTCTAACATGTCACTCAGAGCATTCTGTAGAGCTGGTTTTGTGTTTATAAATTTCTTCAGTTGTTCTTTTTCATGGAAGTATCTTATTTCTCCATCAATTTTGAAAGACAGTTTTGCAGGTTACATCAATCTAGTTGAGGACTGGTTTCCTTTAGATCCACCTATTCATTGCATGTGCCTTAACCAGGGTTCTACTATGTTGCTGATTCTCCTGTAGATCTCTGGGCCCTGAGTCCCACCAGTAGAGGGACAGAGGGAGGGGTGGATCTCAGACTTCTCTCACCAGCCTCGTCAACCTGGGTCAATGGAAGAAGTAGGAGCTGATCTTGGTCTCTCCTCACCAGCCACAGAGTCCCAGGTCAGTGCAGGAAGAGAGGAGCTGAACTCACTCCTCTTACCAGCCAGGCCATCCTGGGACAATGAAGGAAGCAGAACCTGCTTTTGTTTTATTGATGCTGTCTAATGTTTGTATGATTTTAATTTCATTAAATTTTGTTTGTTATTATTCCTCTCTTGCTATGGGTTCTTTTTCTAGTTTCACATGGTGCAAGCCAAAATCACTGAATTTAGCCATTCTTCTAATATAAGCATTTAAAGATATAAATGGATCTCTAAGCCCTGCTGCAGCTGCATTTTTCAAATTTTGATATTGTGTTTCATGAATATTCAGCTCTACTTTCTCATTTCACTGGTGATTTATGTCTTTGACCCATTAGTTTCTTAGAGTGTATTGTTTAACTTCCAAATAGATCAAGATTCTGAAAAGATTTTTTTTGTTATTGATAACACTTAATTCAGTTGTGGTCATAGAGCAAATTCTGTACAATTACAATTGTTTAGAAGTTAATGAGAATTATGTTGTTATACAGCATATGGTCTCTTTTAAAAGTATTCCATGTGCAATTGACAAGAATGCATGTTGTACTACTGTCTAAATGAGCATTCTACTAATAACATATAGGGAGTGTTTATTTTAATAGTTATTTTATATCAAGCTGATTCTAATATTTTTATATTTCTCAAGTATACATTTACTTTTAATTTAAATTTTGTTTTAATAATTTTTATATCATTGCAATCATCCAGGAATATTAGCACATCAGAATTGAATATCATTGCCTAAGGCAATAAATCCACTAAAAAGCTGAAAAACACATCATTTCCAAAGGTCTTTAGTATTCAAAAATTCTATGATTAAGCATAAAACTTGAAAAATGTAACTAGAATTCTTTATTGAAGGCTCCTAGAAAATTTGTTCTAAAATTTAAGGCTAGTAAAAGTAAAGGGTAAAACTAAGGATTGTTCACAGTGTCCCAAAGAAGAATAAAAGTGAACTTACACAAGGATCAGTGCATTTAGCTTTATGAGTGGTTCTAATTAACCCACCTTACATTTTAAAAAGTACTTGCTGGTGGATAATGATGTTTTGCTTTTGTTTTCCTAAAGCTCATTTGATCTTAACCTCTATGCTGTGATTTCTTGCACAGTATACATTGTAAAATCTAGACTGTAAATAAGAAGTAGAAATTAGTGAGTTGCTTTGAGATAGTTTAGAATCTAAGTTGAGAATCCCACAGGAAGAATACCTTCCTTTCTCAATCATGGCATGATATCCTTCAGTCAGTCACTCAGCCCATTCTACCATCAGCAATCACTGTAGCCAGGCCAGAAATATATGCACATACTTATATTTGTTTTCTTATATTCAAATCCAAGATCGTTGAGAATTCTTCAACAGTAAAGAAGTCAAAGAATCGTGCCTGGTTTTAAATTCTAGATCTTTCATTTAGGAAGTCTGTAACATTGAGTAGAACTTAAACTAACTTTGTCCTCTGTAAAATGAGCATTATAAATGTTTCATAAACAAGTATACCCTACTTTGTGGCACACAGTAGAGGATTCATATTGATTGCCTTCTAACTACCTTCCAGCCCAACAGGGTGTGATTTGTTTGTATTAAGGGTATTTCTATCATATACTTCATCATACAAATTATGAAAATAAATATTAAGTGCAGCTCTATTTCCCAAATAGAGTTAGCCAAAGCACACAAATCCACTTTGTTTGTGCAGTTATCTCAGTTCTACAGAGTATGATCATACATCTGTTATTCTGTGTTGCTCTGTCAACAGCCAATCAGATTGCTTATTGCACAATGCATACTTCCCTGTGTCAGGGAGGGCAGTAGCCAGTAAATATTAATTAAGGTTAAACAAGGCAAGTGTGCTTCATGGTAGTAAGAATGAGAAAGAATTTACTCCTAGAATTTTGCATTGTAATTGAGCAATTTGCACCCTCAACAGTTATTACTGGACTGAAGTGTAAAAATTTCCAAACACTGTTGCTGTGTGATCACTTCTACTTGTATGACTTTGTTTCTAATGGAAAGTTCATCGTTACTTAACAGACCAAACATTTTGCTGAAAAGCTTTTTCCTCTTAGCATATGATGAGGAACACATTTGGCAGTTGATTGTTGATCAACAGCAACTGTGCTTGGCTCCTTCTAGCAACTTAAAGGAAATAAATAACAAAGCAAAACATACACAGTGTAAGACCCATAAAATAATGTGCAGCAACTTTTTCCTACCTATTATTTCACAACCCAGTAAAATAGACATGTCAATAAATTACCAAGGTTTCTCATGACGGAGATGATTGATTTTTGCTGAGAAGTGGTATGTCTTGATTAATAGAAATCATTTGAGATGATTAAGACTTATTATACAATGACAGAGAAATTATCAACTTTCAGACTAGTATAATACAGTAAAATACATTTACCTTCAAAACTCTATTGAACATAATTTAATTATTTTCTGCGTGTTGACAGGCTTCATTCTTATGCCTCTGAGTCACCGTGATTAACAGCAGCACTCATTAATTATACATTTGATATATGTATATAATGAAAGAATTATATCATATAGCGACTCCATGAGTTTGTTAATCATGATGCCTACAGTGCCATCAGCCCCTTCATATCGAAAGCACCCCAACCTACAGCTTCTGCACAGTGACAGCCCAAGGCAGCTGTGATTCAATTTAAGACAGCACCTGCTAACTGTGATCTTTTTTTTTTTTTTTTTTTTTGGTTTTTCTCCGGTACCGGGAACCGAACTCACGACCTTGCGCTTGCCAGGCAGGCGCTTTGCCGCTGAGCTAAATCCCCAGCCCCTGCTAACTGTGATCTTTGACCCACGAAAAGCCAATCCATAGATGAGCCAATAATCTATGATACTCTTTGAGATGACAAAAAAATCGACCTCTATCTTAAGGAAATTAAACTTGTAAAAAATAATAATTATAGCTGCCCAGAAAAAGCCAGTGAACATTGATGGGAAACTGAACAGTTAAATTTATGAGTAAGCAAAAAATTATGAGTAAGCAGGAGCACAAAGTAGAGAAAGATAAGTAATGACGGTTGACGGTTGGTCAAGAAAGTGAGAAGAATAGAGCAGACCTATGAAAAGCAACTGAATCAAATTAATGGCAGAGCCCTCCACTCAAAATCAATCGGCTCCTCTCCAAATGCCTAAGTCTGCCCTGAATTCTGAGCTGACACCCAGTTGTGGTTTCCTCTTGATTCTCATATTTTATGCTCACCTCTCTCCTCAAATTACTTCAGAAAAATTGATGGGCTGCAAGTCTTTACAATCAAATCAGTAAAATCAGAAAAAAAAGATTAAACGTTATGTGTGTACAGCTTCTATGGCATTCTTGTTTTTTTTTCTTTTCATGATTTTTTAAAGTTGGGGGTTGAACCCTGGGCCTCAAGCATGCTAGGCAAGCCCTCTATCCCTGAACTACACCCTCATCCCTTTTTACTTTTTAGTTTGAAATAGTCTCCCTGGTTGTCCAGGATACCCTTGAACTCATGATCCTTCTGCTTCCACCCCCTAGCCACTGGGATTGCAGTTCATGCAGCCACACCCAGCTCTATGGCATTTATGTGTCATTGGCCTGTTTCTCATAAGAGATTAGTGTAGAAATAATACTAGAATTTGTTTCAATCATCAGGTTTTCAGATTTCATTTTCCATAGCATGGAGGTTCTCTGTGATGTAACTCTCATGTAAAGGGCAAATTGAGTCCAGAACTGTAGATTTAAATCAAGAATTAAATCTCAACTCTCCAGCCAGTTCCACAAAGGGAGGAATCCTAAATCCTATTGCTAAAACTATCTTAAAAGATTCAAGTATTGCTTCCATTGGTCGTAGGTCCACAGGAAAAATAGTTTGTATCCAGTCTCACATGAGGCTATATATGAAGTTCACCAGTCCCTAACTGTAGTGTACACAATAAAAATGGAGAAATCTATGAAATTCCAGTCACAATGTTCAAGTTAACAAATTTGAGACATACATAAGATAAACTGAATATAGCAGAAAAGTTGGGAGAGGAGAGAAGATAGGGAGAAACAAACAACACTGAAGACTGGATATGTCAAAAGTTTAAAAATGATCCAAAATCTATATGGAAATATACTCTAGACCAAAAGTACACTGGGCCCAGTACGGAGAAGCAGGAAATCAGGCCTAGAAAAAGGTAGACTAAAGAACTGGGATAACTAGCATCTCATTCATGATCCATACCCTCTCAGATTTCTTCAGGAATAAGACAGTAAAAACTTGTGTTCATTAGCTCAACGTTATAAGCGATTTGGCTGTAAAAAGAAATTAAGGGGGCATTGGTGGTCAATGTTGAAAATAGAAATGTATTGCTCAGGGAACCCCAACTACATTTTGCTATATTATGTGAATACATTTCGTTGTTTATCATATGCCTGAGAATATTTGACCTGTATTATAGTATATCCTCTTCTAACTTCCACTACAAATAGAAGCATGTAATGGTTTCTGTTTTTTTTTCTGATTAACCCAATATACGTAATACTGTATGCTGTATGAAAACAACAACTAAAATCAGCTCAAAGTTTTATGTAGCTATTGTGCCTGTATCTGTTAGGGATTACTAGAGAAACAAATATAACACAAGGTTTATAAATTTATAAGAAATTATAAATGTGGCTTACAATGGTCAGCCGCAGAGTTGGATGAGGAAGCGTGCAGAGGGTGTGTGCACGCTGGAGATTGAAGAGCCCAGCCCCAGGCCTAGAGCTCACTGCAGTGTCCGTGGAAGTCCGTATCAGGAGGCTGATGGGTCTGTGATGGAATGCTGGAGAATCTATGACAAAGGCCAGAGAGTCTACACCAGAAGGCTGAAAAGTCCCAAGCAGAAGCCAAACAGTCTGCACCAGAAGCCGGGAGATGACCAGGTCGAAGGCAAAGGCTGGAGCTCCTTCAAAGAACCAGAAGCCAGTCCTTTTTTAATTCCCCTTTTTTTATGCAGCCTACCCGCTCTGGGGGTGGGGGTGATCCTCCACACCCATACCCTCTGCATGCCCTCCTCTTGCACAGGCTCAGTATGAATATAAAGTAAGCACCCTGGCTCCCTGCTGAGTCACATAGTTAACCTTCTAAACTTTTTCAATTGACACAATAAACAACATCCTAGAAGGGTCCTTTTTACCCAGGATGTAGAACTGCTGAGTCCCTTAGCCAAACCTCTAGACCCTCCAAGTTGACACAATGTATCAACCATAACCGTGCCTAACTGCATCCTGACCCTCCTTTACTGCTTCCCCTTCACTCAGGAGTCCAAGCTCATTCCACAGGGAAATTTCACTGGTGGTTCTTGAGCACCTCTCCTTTCTAACCACTATTACAACCAGACTGCAAAGTCTACTGCCCAGGTAAACACCCAGACCAATGGTGTTAACTGGCATGGTGATAACTGGTGAGAGCCAAGTAGACCTTAAAAAAAATAACCACACATCACATGGTTATTTTGGGGAAATACATTCTATGATTCTAGTCCCTGAATCAACAGCTTTTGGAAGGTACGAGTTGAAGGCTGCCCGAATATCTGTATGGATGTGTGCTACCTAAGAAAGACTTCAAGATTTTCCCTGGGAAAAAAGTGTGTTTGGCTTTTTTAAACAAAGGGAAAAGGTTAACTTTATTTTAGATTTTCTTCGCTCAAAGGAAACATTAATTTAACACATTTATTTTGAGAAATCAGACATTTTACCATAGTTGGAGAGTTGCTGTTTTAATAGATTGCCTAAAGGTGAGTCTGAAAAAAAAGTGTCAAGTGTTTGTGTCATTTGAAATGTTCAAAGTTTTTGTAATCTATAATAAGTTTAAATGACAGGGTAAATACATTTTTTAATGGCAATAGAGAAAAACAGGATTCATTTTTGGGGAGTCTATTAAATTAAAGTGATTTTTAGCACACTGCATTCTCCTTGCTTCAAAGAGAAATAATAGCTCAGAGACCAGCCCTTTTTTATTCTTCTGAGAGGCATAAAGAACAATGACTGAAATGACTTTGAGAGGAGGAAAAAGCTCTGACAGCCAGCAGGAAGAATGGATACTTCTGTGAAAAATGGACTCCGAAGGGAAAAACACATCCTGGGGAGAAAAAGTAAAAGTGAAGCCAAAAATGGAGAAAGACACCCAGAAGAATGGATGGGTCAGGGGAAATCAGAAATGCTACAAAATTTTTGCATTCAAAACATAAAATACAATGGACATGATATTGGTCAGAAATAAACAATGAAAAAAAAATTACATTACTTCTAGTGCCTATGAGATATGTTTGTATTATGAAATTTCATTTTACTAGTATACTCATTATTTTCAAAGCTAGCATTATGACTAATAGATTGTCTTATTCACTATATTTTTACTGTGATATATACTTATGTATAGATATAAATACAGATTGCTTATCCTTAATTATTAAACTCTCCAAATTGCATTGAACCCAGGAAAAAAATAATTAAATGAGAAACAAACTTTGGACTTTCTTAAGAGACATACTTACTTCCTTTTTCCACTGTACTAGAAGAATTCTTACATGAAGTAATCATTAAATATTTGATTTGTGTTTCCTTTTCAACATCTTTCTTTAATATTATGACCAATGCCAAACTAAAAATTTGAGGTTCATAGCTTTCCCAGTTTTAAATATATTTCTGTTTTGTCATGAAGTAACAGTAAATATAAATATTAAACAGAAGTGGTGTAAAATACAATTTGAACAACTCTTTCCCACTATGTGTACTAAAAGGAATCCTAACACTCAGCCCAGTGGCCAATCTTTTACTAATTGTAAGTAAGTATGACCCCATTGGAATCATTTCTTCTCTTTCCTCAGAACCCTGCAATGCAGCGTAAGATGCCATTACATAGTACAAACCCAGAGTAGCACCATTCACAATGAGGTTGATGTATAAGGTACTCCATGGAATTGTGCAGTATAAAAGCTATGTAACGTTTTCATATTGGGGTACATGATACAGAACTGTGGAACAACTGACCATGATAAATTTAAAGTGTGGGAAGGGGAACAAAGGAGGGGAGAGAAGAAAGAGAAAAGGGATTTTAAAAAAGAGAGAATTGAAGGAAAAAGGAAACCAGAGCTTTTGTAAATTGGGAAGGGAAAGGGGTTGAGGGGAAGGAAGGGCATTAGGGAAAAGAAGAATTAGTATCTATTATGTACAGGTACAAATTCTCCATAATGAATGTGGTCATTCCATATGGCAAATATGCACTAATAGAAAAAAAATATTAGTTGTTGTTAATTCAAACACCAACATACTCAGTCTTACAAATTTGGGTTATAATAAATTTCAAAGGTAAAGGGACTCAGGATTTACATAGAGACTCGGAACTTAAAATTATACCTTACATTAGATAACTGTTGTAAAAAATTATATGTGATATTCTGTATTTAAATATATGTAGAAATGAGAGTTATAATATATGGATATTTGAACACATAAGTCTCCAAATATATGAATTTAAATGAAGAGACTATAATAAACATAATGATAGTTATTAAAAATTGTGTTCAAGTCGGATGTGGTGGCACACTCCTGTAATCCCAGCACTTGGGAGGCTGAGGCTGGAGGAGCATTGAGAGAGTTCGAGACCAGCCTGGACTACAAAGTGAGCTCAAGGCCAGCCTGAACTGCATAGTGAGAACCTGCCTCAGAAAGACAAAAAAAAAAACATTGTGTTCAACCATGCAAAATACAAGCCTACGCTCAGATCGCTTCACAAGAGGGGTTAACTAAATTTTCAGAAAACAGATCACTCTAACCTTATACTAATTGTTTTACTAATTTTTTTTTTTTGTTTCTGGTTTTTGCTCCGGTACTGGGAACCGAACTCATGACCTTGCGCTTGCCAGGCAGGTGCTTTTGCCGCTGAGCTAAATCCCCAGCCCCTGTTTTACTAATTTTTAAAAAGGGTGTGCTGAACCGAGAGCAATGGTACATGCCTAGATTTCCAGCTACTTGGGAAGCTGAGGCAGGCAGGAGGATTACAAGTTCAAGGTTCCATCTAGGCAAGTGAGTGAGACCCTGTCTCAAAATTTAAAAGTAAAAAGGGGTGCAGTTGCAGTTCAGCACCCCTGGGCTCAGTCCCCAGTACTGCAGAAAACGAGCAGAAGGGTTTTCTAGTGCCCAACTTGTTTTGTATCATATCTTGATTCAAAGGTGCTGGGGATTTACCTCAGCAGCACAGTGCCTGCCTGGCAAGCACAAGGTCATGAGTTTGATTCCTGGTACCAGAAAAAAACAAAAAAACATATCTTGATTCAAAAACCAAGACATTTTGGAAAGAAAAATTATAGGTAATCTCACTTATGATCACAGACAAAATTTTTAATCCAAATCCAACAGTGTATTTTTAAAAAATAACCATCTTGTATTTATAATAGTAATGCAAGAATGATTAAACCTATTTATGTGATTAAAAGCCTATTTATGTAATATGACCATATTAATGGATATTATGGCTGTATCTAGATGTTCCCTAAAAGCTTCATGTGGTTATAGGTGGGGCTTTTTCAGAGGTGGCTGGATCAAGAGTGTGTGAGGCTGGGATTGTTTCATGGTGTAATGCTAGTAAGAGTGTGAGTGCTACCTGAAGGGCAGGTAGTCTGGATAAGATATTAAGTACAGAAAGTGGCTTGTTGCTTGCTTATTTTTGCTGTCTTCCTCCTGCCATGAACTGTTTCTCCTCTGTTATTCCCCTCTGCCATGCCATGCTGCCTCGGAGCTGGCCAACTAAAGACTGAAACTCCTATAAACTGTGAACCAAATGAACCTTTCCTCCCTTAACTTGTGGGCGTTGGATAGTTTGTATAAGCAATGAGAAAAGTAACTAAGAAAATGAGTTATAAGAAAAAATTATATTATCACCTCAATAGATGAAATGAGCAAAACCATGCAAAAACATTCATCCTATTCATCATTTTTTAAAGTAGCAACATAGTAGTAGAAAACAAATTTCATTGACCTAAAAAGGATGCACACCAAAAACTCAGAGTGAGAGTTAAACTAATGGAAAGTCTAGAAAGTCATAAGAGGCCTCTTTATTTTTTAATATTTATGTTTTTATAATATATGTTTCTGGTACATAACAAATACATTCATTGTGGGGAGTTGATACATACCTCATGGCTTGTATCTAGATGTCCCTCCAAAGCCTCATGCTGTCATAGATGGGGCTTTTCAGAGCTGGCTGGATCGTGTGATACTGGAACTAATGGTGCATGGTACTAAGTTAGTCCACTGATTGGAATTAGCATAGGCGGTGCCTAGTTAATGGAAGCCCCGCCCTAGGTGTGGGTGGCACCAATCAATAGGCTTATAGCCTGGATGGAATAAAACGAAGAGAGGGAAGGCAGGCTCACCGTTGCTGCTTGCTGCTCATTGCCTTCTGCTTGCCAAACCATGGACTATTTCTCTTCTGCAATGACTCTCTGCCATGTTACCCTGCCTTGGAGACAGCTATGGACTGAAACCTTTACAAACTGTGAGCCAAAATAAATGTTTCATTTCACTTGTGAGTGTCTGGTATTTTGTCTCAGCAACTAGAAAAATAACTAAGACACATACATATATTGGATTGATCCCTTTTATTTCAGAAGACTTCTCTTCAGCTTAAGCATAAGACAAGGCCATTCTTCTGTTTCTATTTAGCCTTGTTGTGAAACTCCTAACCAACGCAGTAAAGTAAAACAAAGATTTAAGGATTGGAAAGGAGTATGTCATTATTTTGTATACAGCATGATTTTTCCACCTAGAAAATGCTTAGGAAAATCAACAAATTATGAGTTTCCTGAATTGCAAGTTTAAAAAAAAGACCAATATTTTACAGTAAATCTATAGCTTTCCTTTAAATCAGTAACAACTAGAATATATAATTTTAAGGACTCCATTTATAACAGCAACAAAAACTATGAAACATATAGAAATAAAAATTTTAAAACTGGGTAGTACCTATATGGAAAAAATAGAAAAGAAAAATATAATGCTAAAATTGAAGAGGATGGCAAGAATAATGGAAGAAATGTATGATGTTCATGGTACAAAGATTCAAACTATAAAGATTTTCATTGTGTTCAAACTCATACATAAATCTATATACGTAATTCCAAACAAAAGACCCACAGAGATTTCTGACGAACTGGGAATACTGATCCTACAATTTACTTACAAGAACAATAGACAATAAATATCGAAGATAGTTGTGGAGGCAGAGAAAGAACAAGCTGGTATTACCTTGAGAAGAAAGAAATCAATGCTGCAGAGCAAAGCTCCAAAAGTTAAAGGAGTCTTAACACACCGGACCAATGAAAATGAACAAAGTGCTCAGAAAAAGACTTCCAGAAATGGCTGTGGTCCAAATAATTAGCTAAAAACATGGATGTTTATTTTTAAACATATTTCTTTAAAAATCTGAGTTACTGTGCACAACATTTGCTCATGGCTAAAACATCAAAAAACGCAAAACAAAAAGCAGAACACTTATAGAAGGGAGATTGCCTTCGAGATAGAAAAATATTTCTGAAACAAGGCACCAAAAGCACAAACAACAAAGAAAGTACACTACTAACTACACTTTAAAAATAAAACATTAGTACTAAAAGATAAGTAAATAAAGACATGTGCCAGACCCAAAGACACAATAAATATAACCAAAAATGGCTGGTACCTAGAATTAACCAACAACTCTGCAAAATAAGAAAACATATTCTCAATATAAAAATAAGCTAAGGATATAAAGACCAAACTCAAACGAAAGAAGCAGAACTACTAATGAACAAATGAAAAGATGTTCATCCTAACCAGTAACCTATAAAATGCAAATTTAAAACCCGATGTGATATCATTTCATGCCCATCAAGTTAGCAATAAATTTAAAGTCTAACACTACCAAGTGTTGGCAAGAATGTGGAACAGTGAATTCTCAAAACTGCTGATAGATTTATAAATTGGTACAGTGTGGGAGCAAAATTTAGAAATACCTGGCATAAAGGTGGACATCCTTTCTGTCTCAGCAGTTCCACTCATAAGCATATGCTCTAGAGAAACTACTATGAGGGTAACCAAAGAGTCTATACACCCACAACCAAAAGGTCTATTCCTGCATGATAGAAAAATAATTAAAATAACCATACTTATACCAATAAAAGAATGGATTAAAATTTTATATCATTAAACTGTGGGATTTAATTTTGTTACATGATTCTTTCTATTTCTCTTTATATTTAAAAATAGTTCTGTTTTTTTAAATAAGCAAGGAGGAGACAAGCACAAGTATATTTGAAAATGAAATACTTTGGGATATTTCAAATTTATGAGCTATGCTTAGAAATGATCAAAGAAATCATTACACAATAAATTCACAAACACCTCAAAGAAATCAAGATGAATAATCTGTACAGGTCCCATGAACTGATAATGTCCAGCACTCAAAACCCTACAGAAAACTGAGATAAATGGTCTTTATCTCAATCTGGTAAAAACTATCTATGACAAACCAATGGCCAACATCATCCCAAACGGACAAAAATTGAAAGTTTTCACTCTATCCAGAGCAACTAGACAAGAGAGAGAAATAAAAGGAATAAGGATAGGAAAGGAAGAAGTCATCATTATTCACAGATGACATGATACTCTACATAGAAGATCCCAAAAACTCTACCAAAAGACTCCTAGAGTGAGTAACCAAATTCAGTTTCATGGCTGGATACAAAGTCAATACTCAGAAATAAATAGCATTCTTATACACAAACAACAAACTTATTGAGACAGAAATTAGGGAAACCACCCCCTTCACAATAGCACCCAGAAAATGAAATACTTAGGAATCAATCTAAAGAAGGAAGTAAAAGATTTGTATACTGAAAATTGCAGTACTCTGAAAAAGGAGATCAAATAGGATACCAGAAAATGGAAAGGTATCCCTTGCTCATGGATAGGAAGAATCAACATTGTGAAAATGTCCATACTTCTCAAATTGTTGTGCAGATTTAATGCAAACCCAATCAAAATACCATTGGCATACCTCACAGAAATAGAGAAAACATTCCTAAAATTCACCTGGAACCAGAAGAGACCTAGAATAGCAAAGGCAGTCCTGGGTAACAAAGACAAGTCAGGAGGCATCACAATCCCTGATTTGAAATTATAGTACATTTAATACCAACACTCCTCAAACTCTTCAATGAAATTGAAAAGGAAGCAATTCTTCCTAACTCATTTCTAGAGGCAAGCATCATACTGATACCAAAACCAGAGAAAGACCCAAGCAAGAAAGAGAACTACAGACCAATCTCCCTAATGAATATAGATGCAAAGATATTCAATAAAATATTAGCGAATAGAATGCAGCAAATCATCAAGAATATCATACACCATGACCAAGTTGGATTCATTCCAGGAATGCAGGGATGGTTCAATATTCACAAATCAAATAATATTATACACTATACCAATAGAGCCAGAGACAAAAACCACATGATTATCTCAATAGATGCAGGAAAAGCTTTTCATAAAGTCCAGCATGCATTCATGATAAAAACTTTACAGAAAATAGGAATAGAAGGTCTTTACCTCAACCTGATCAAAGCCATCTATGACAAACCAACAGCCAACAT
>NW_004955471.1:4734635-4781035 GCF_000276665.1 Chinchilla lanigera
TCTCACTAGTGTAAGAACCTGAAAGAGTGAATAAAAAGTAGGAGGTATGATAGACATTATGAAATGAAAGGAAAATGCTCAAAAGTAAAGGATAACTGGAGCGTGGCAAAAGAGAAGGGAAAGAAAGGGAAATTATGTATGTATGTATACACAGCATAGCTAAAATAGTTTTGCTCCTGTCTTCTATTGTTTTACTGAAAGGAAAAGTTAATGATTACTTGTTTGATCAATCTTGCATGTCTCCATTTGTTTTCCTGAGAAACCACTTTGAAGGTATCAATACAAAATATAACAATCATTGTTAATTTCCTACCACTTTGTAAGTCTGTTTGTATTGTTCTTATTGTTTGTATTGTTCTTATGCTATTTTGTAAATGGATGTCTGTTTGTTAATGTTTTCCTTTCTTTATTTTTTAAAATAAATTTTTAAAAGTGAAATTATAGTACAAAGCAACTATGATAAAATCAGCATATTACTGGCAAAAAAATAGACTTGAGGACCAGTGGAACAGATTAGAAGATGTAGACACAACTCCAAACACACTCAGCTACCTTATCTTTGAAAAAGGAGTCAAATATATTCACTGGAAGATAGCCTCTTTAATAAATGGTGCTGGAAAAACTGGCTCTCTACTAGAAGAAGACTAAAACTAGACCTATGTCTATCACCATGCACTAAAGTCAAAATAGATAAAAGATCTAAATATTAAAACAGAAACACTAAATCTACTGGAAGAGAAAGTAGGTCAAAATCTTGAAGATATAGGGGTAGGCACAGACTTCATGAACAAACCCAAAACTGCATGGGAAACACTTCAAAGAATCAACAACAGAGATGTCATGTTATTGAAAAATTTTTGCACACCAAAAGAAATCATGAATAGAGTGAAAAGATAGTGCATAGAGTGGGAAAAAAAATTTAGCTAACTGTCCCTCAGCCAAAGGACTTATATGTAGAACATATAAAGAATTGAAAAAAAATCAGAACCTCCAAATTCAAAGACCCAATCTAAAAATGGGCATCTGAAATGAACACACATTTCTCAGATGAAGAAATACAAATGGTAAGTAAATACATGAACAAATGTTCAACATCATTGGTCATTCAAGAGATGCAAATTAAAATAACTAAGATTCCATCTCACCTGAGTAAGAATGGCTATCATCAAGAAATCAACCAACCACAAATGCTGGAGTAGCTGTGGTGGGAAAAGGAACCCTTCTCCACTGTTGGTGGCAATGTAGACTGGTGCAACCACTTTGGAAAGCAATCTAGACATTCCTCAAAAAATTAGGATTAGTGGCCCCATTTAACCCATCTATTCCCCTCATGGGTATTTTCCCAGAAGAATTAAAAACATCATATCACAGTCATATGTGTGCACCCATGTTCACAGCAACACAGTTTGTCATACCAAAATCTTGGAAACAACCCAAATGCCCATCAGCTGAGGAATGGATAAAAAAGATGTGGTATTTTTATACAATGGAATATTACTCAGCTATAAAGAAATATAAACTTGGGGCTTTCATAGGTAAATGGATGCAACTTGAGACCATACTCAGAAGTGAAATAAATCAGACCCACATGTGTAAACATTGTATTGTCTCCCTGGTGTAAGAATTTGAAAGAGTAAATAAAATCTGAATGGTACAATAGATATTGTGAAAGGGAAAGAAACTACTCAAAAGGAAAGAACAACTGGGATGAGAGAAAGGAAAAAAGAAAGAAGGAAGGGAAAAATGTATATATACACAAACTAGCTAAGATAATTGTACTACTAATTTCTATTAGTTTATTGAAAGGAACAGATAATGTTTAATTGCTTTATCAGTCTTGCATACCTATATCTGGTAATCTGAGCAACTACCTTGGAGATAACAATATGTAATACCAGAACCATTGTTAAATTCCTATCATCTTGTTCTGAAACACTCTATAGTTTCTATTGTTTTTGTGTTGTTTTGTTTTTGTCTTTGTTTTTATTATCGTGTTTTTAGTCTTTTGAAAATAAAAAATAAATTTAAAAAAAGAATAGGTCCATCAGACTAACCTAATTTTGTAACAGGACAGATTCATTGACCTAGCAGAAGAAGGGGAAAGGATAAATGTTATGTAGCAACTTTGGCAAGAATTCTTATCCTGTGCCATATGATATTGCCATTAAAAAAATAAAAAGGAAAGGGGAAGAAAGGTGAAAAGGAAAATAAGGATAGCAGTCTAGGCCTAGCCTCCAACCAATAGCATAGAATCCCCAGCACACCAGAAGATAGATAACCCTTCTTCCTCACAGCCCTTTATCAACAAAACTAGTGGCAATATTAGGTTACACATCTCTTGGCTCAGGGTAAAGTGAGCTTAAATGTGATGTTGACATCTATCTAAGGAAATGAGAAGAGTTCTACAATATGGAAATGTTGTCTATTAAATTGAGGATGTGGCCAGAACCAACCTGATATTCTCAGAGAAGATAACGAAAGACTAGTGCAAATAAGGGAAAGGGAAAAAAACAAAACAAACAGAAAAAAAAAATGCAGTTCTGACTACAAAGCACAGTCCATAGTGTTTCACATAAAAAAAGTAAAGAAAAGTGATAATTTTCCACCAAGCAGTCAGTTTGACAAGAGACACTTTGGACGGCAAGAGAGGGAACTGACTTCTCCACAGCTGCATGTCCGTGGAATCAGGTAAAGAAATTCACATCAGCATCCAGGTAGATGGTCTCACACAGAGTCTGGTCAGTTAGGGGTTAAAATCAATAAAGAGGTCATAAGGGACATCAAGTTGACTTTTCAACATTACTTGTCACTATGATCTGAAAACCCACTACAATAATGAAATGCAGAAATAGTAATATGGCCTGTACATAAACCCTGTTGTCCTCCATAATGGGTCCACTAAGTGTCCCCTAGATCTCTACCACTTTAGAGAAATACAGACATATAATATGGGTGAGGACGTAAAAATCAACACGTCACTTACAAGATTGCGCCCATGGGAAAAAAATGATTTTATGATCCAGTTTACAAGAGAATTTTAATAAACTATTTGGAATATACAAAAGGCCTTACCCAGAATTTTGTGAGTAGCTTGTTTTCATTATAAAAAGAAGAGATTGCGTATATTACATGAAATTCTTAGATTAAAATTTTTATATGATTTTCCTGACAGCAGCTATAAACCTTAAAAAAGATTTATGTGAGAAACTGTAGAGTCTCCTTTTAAGGGGGTAATTTTTAATAAAATGTATTTTTTCTAGGTAATTCTCTCAAAATTTCTGTCAGTCTTCAAATAATCTTCCCATAAAAATTTAAATTATTTAACAAAATATCTTATGAGAAAAAGTCACTATAAATTAAGTATTCAGCAAAGTAAACTTTGCTTTGTGCAACAAGGGTGTTTTACCTTAAATTATACACCCACACTCTAAAAGAAAGATCAGTATTAATGCTTTCAAAACAACTAATGCTTCACAGAAAAATATATAATTTCAGAAACCATCTGCCCACTAGTCATATTTTCTTTGTTACTTCCTTGTGTTTGCTTAACTGCTTTGTTAATGTTTGTATAAAAACAGGACCTTACTTTCATGAGAGCACAGATAATCCACAAATGTTTATAATATTACACAGTTGTTGAAATTACACAGAACAAAATCACACATGTAGTTCTGAAGAGCTTCATGCCAAACACGTGAGCATTCTCAAAATGAGCTGTATGTGAGTGCTCAGCATAGCGAGGCTGATATTTCCCTGTTCCCCGGTATGTCTTTCATCTGAAGAAGAGACTTATCTCTTCCATTTCTCAGGTGGAATGGCAGAAGGGGTGGGAAGGAAACAAGCTCATACGGTGGGACAATGTCTTCCTCTGTCGACTTCTACCCCTACTTTCTTAAAAGAATGAGGGCAGGCCATTGAGGCCTGAACACTCAAATTGTTCAGGAAGGGTATTTTTCTCATCTGAAATTCAACAACAACTCTTTGGCCAGCAAGTACCCCTTAAAAGTCTGGGTCTTTAGCATCAGCAACTATGTGCTTGAGGCATAATAACTCTGGTAACGGAATAAGCTCTTGATGCAAATATGCACACAAAACTGTGTTTCAAGACTCCTTTGAAGTTCAACACAGTCATGAGGCACTTGTCAAGTCTGGCAGAATTTCATCATCTCCAGACTCAACTGAGCAATACACTAAAAGAGGTCTCAGCCATCCAAATGGAGCACTCATGATATTTTTAAATGGTGAAGCTATTGACTAATATATATTTTTATGACACATTAAAATATACCCAAAATTTAATGTTTGTATAAAAGGTGCATTATTATGTCATTGTTTATGTGTAAATATTGATGTCAGCACCATCCTGCAGCCGCTTGGTGGCAACAGGCACCTACCTCAAGCAGACCACCCTGCTTTTTATTTTTTCTGGCTTTCATTTCGTCATAGGAAGTTCACAGTGCTGCATGTCTACACACACATCTCCAAGTACTTACACATTCTCCCACATCACACCTCGGGTGTTCTTACACCTTCGGTGGACACTCAATACATCTAGGAATTTATAAATGATTTACTGAGTAGTAAAACCCTTTCACCTTTTCTGAGCAAGAACATGAAGCAAAGAAAAAACATATAGAGTGACTTGGCTTTAGCTAAAAAATAACATAGAAAAATCTTAAGAGAAAATTAGGACTGAAGGGAACAAAATGTCCTAATGCCAAGGGAACATCACATTTTTTGGCTAGGTTCCCACGCCTTCAGTAAATAGTTAAACATGAGGAACTGTACCACAGCTTCTAGCTGTTATGAATGCAAGGAAACAAACTTATGTGGACCACCAGCTGGTGGGTAGAATTTAGAATAGAAAAAGATTTCTTAATGAATTTTAATATTTTCATATATCTATAAAAATCCAAGAAAGCCAACAAATAGTTAATATAGGAAACTTGGATTTCATGAATAGATAAGCAGTTTTTCTTATCTAGCCCTCAAATATTCTTACAGACCACAAACGCATACCAAATTCAAATTAGATGTTTAAAAAAAAGTTACAACCTGCCACAGTGAAATTTTTTAAGCTTAGTCACAGAAAATCTATAGTATGAATGTTTTAAATTCTACATTCTAATGTATGCAGACTTATAGAGGCACAATATGTCAAAAGTATACCAAAGAGATACCAACTATTTTTTTTAATTAGAAAAACTATTGAGCACATTTCCTCCCCCGGCCCCTCAACTGCTACTACCATGTAAAAGCACTACCAGGAGTGGGGTGATTCAGTGGTAAACTCACACTTAGTATGTATGTCTCTGAGTTCAATTCCCACCCCAAATGCACAAAAAGAAAAAAAATTGCCAGGAATGTGAAGGCAGTCATTCCAAGGAAACGATGTTATGTACTAGCTGCAGTCAGGAGGAAAGATTCATCAGGGTATAATTTAGGTTTAGTCAAGGAGAGGATATTGTGAAACCAGAATGTTCAATCCATGTTCTTTAATTCATGTTAAATACCTGTTTGATGGATTAAGCAATGTTTTAAGTCCCTGGAAGCCCTTTGACAAAATCTTTTAGGAGCAGGTCAGCCTTCTGCTAACACTAGGTTGCTTTGGTCAAAATCAATTAAAAATATGTCTCCAAATATAGGACTTGGCTTTAGTGAAATACTATACAAACAGCATTATATTTATATTTCACACCTACTTATGCTGTTCTAAGTTTTTCTTCTTTAAAAATTTATTTTACCTTGTTTTTGTGATAAAATATATATAATAAAAATTTCCATTTTAATTATTTTATAGGTATATTGTACATAGGATGTTGTATAATTCTTACCATATCTACCTCTAGAATTTTTCATCACTCTAAATAGAAACTCTGCACCCCATAAGCAACAACTCTCCATTCTCTTGTGCCCAGTCCCTGGTAACTTCTATCAACTTCTGCTTCTGAATTTGCGTACTCTGGTGTTCAATGCGAGTGGAATCATACACTGCTTCTCCCTTTATGCCTGGCTGTTTGTTTCACTTAAATTGCTATGCTTTCAGGGTTTATCATCTAGGTTGCAGCATGCATCAGAATTTCATTCTTTTTATGGCTGAACAATCATCCATCAATGTATAGATCCCATTTTGTTCATTCATCTACTGATGGACAGTTCGGTTGTTTCCACTTTGGGCTCTTGTGAATAATATTGCAATAAACATTGGTATACAAGTTTGAGTCCTTATTTTCAGTTCCTTTGGGTTATACCTTGACATGGAGTTGTTTGCGTATATAGTAATTCTAGGGTTAACTTCTACAAAAACCTACAGACTGTTTTCTGCAGAGGCTACAACATTCCACATTCTCACTAGCATGTCTTTCCCACTTTTAAGCAATTTTAATTTAAGCCTCAGAATAGCCAAGAAAGGAAAGAAGAAATAAAGAATTGGTCTGTATCTTAAGAAACTGGCCTGGGTAATCTTTAATCTTGTCATTCTCTCCCCGTGATTTGGATAAATAACCTGTAAGAGTCCCTCCATTTTAACACTTGTCTTTGTTGTTATTTTTTCTGTAATACGATTATGTGTAATTAAGCACATATTTCTCCATTTAGTTCAGCAGCCCACATATTTCCATTTTCCATGACAGGACTGTGGGAAAGCATTATTTTGGTTGAATGGAAGGAAACATGTCTAAAGCCTATTATTAGTTACCCTCCATGCATGCTGGGAATTGTTTTCTTATCCCCTGAATACCCAGATCCCTCTACCTCACCAGACTGTGGTTATACTTTCCAGCCTTCTTCCTCCTTTAACGAGTTTTCCCATGTCATTTCCCAGAGCAATTGCAGGCTTCTCTTCCTGCTTCTGGCAGATTGATTGTCTCATTTAGTGTTGTGGTTTTGCTTTGCCTATAGGAAGAATTTCTGCTGCATTAATCTTTTGTCTTAAAATTTAAGGAATAACTCTACTACATATACAATGTAATGGTTGCTAGGAATGTGGATTGTGTGTAATTGCAAAAAAGAAAAAAAGAACCACAGATGGTATTTCTGAAAACTGTACTCAATAATACATCTTTTGTATGATCAGTTAATGTTACAGTCAGACCACCAAGTCCTTAGAGAGCAAGAACCCCACTAGAGGGCGCATACTTAATGTGTAACCAGAAGTAGACCCTCTTCCCTCCTGTGAACGTTCTCAGGAGGAAAATACTGAACACAAAGTATTATTATTATAGCAGAAAATTAAGGTGCGGCAAATGAGGTACTCTGCTTCAGTGCAAATTTTAAAGGCTACCAGAAATCTCAGTGATCAAGACAATGCAACATTTAAAAAAATAAAAATGAATACAAAAATAATCCATGACAAACAACATATCAAAATTTTAAGTGCAGGTAGGATTCACATTAATGATTGTTCCCTCTGCCTCTGGCTCCAGTCTGGCTCAGTACAGCACTGATGCCAGGAAAGGTGTTCATTGTGACAATAAAAGCAAAATCAGTGTAACATTTCTATGGTTCCATTATACTGTTTTCTCAAACTTGTCTCCCATGGAGCTCATAGGACCCTGGGCAAAACTGTGAAGTAAAGTTTACCTCAGTCGCTTCCTTCTCTTTCTTTTTGCCCAGGGATCCTACGCCTCCTCCTGACTTTTAGGACCTCCCACTTGAGCACCTAGCTGGACCTACTGTCTCCAAACACAGGCTAAATTTCACGTGAATCCCTAGCCATTTGGCAGCCCCAAAAGCAAGATCTTCCCTAACTGGGGGTGGAGAGGGGAGTTTGATATCAAAAAGGCTGAGAGAAAGAGAGATTAGTTTTCAAGTAATATAATTTCAAGATAAGGCTACGGAGACCCACCAAATCAATTCCTTTTATTTTACAAAAAGAGACTCACTTCTATCCCAATAAACACAATTGGCAGACCTTCACATTTCCTCTAGGACATCACCGAGACATAAAACTATTCAATTTCTCAGGGTTTACCACCCAATAGTCATCATTAATAACTTGAAAATTTTTCCCAGGGATTATTCAGAGTATGAAATACTGTGCTAGAAAGTTGAAATCTTAGTGTAAGAAGTGAAATTGCAAATAGTAATTAAGTAAAAGAAAAAGGCCCATAGAGAGAAGAAACTGGGCAAACACAAATTAGGAAATTGAACAACACAGGCAGTAAACAATAGAAGTTTTTAAAGTCAGTATTTAGGTTACAAAATTTGATGTGTGGAAACCTGAGATATTTCAGAAATCAGAAAATCAACATTACGGTAAAAGAAACACGGCAAATAAAATTCCTGGATGCAGGGTACTTATTTTCCAAATGGAACCTGAGAAAAATAAGAATCATAAATCCATCCACAAATCTGGTTAAAAATGAAAGTAGGATGATTGTGCATGCTTGCGTCTGGTGGTCTGAGCAACTGATTTGAAGGTAACAATATGCAACAGAAATACAGTGGTGAACTCCTACCATCTTGTCTAGTGAAACTCTGTATTATCTCTACTGTTTTATCGAAGAGTTATTTTCTTATTCTCTATAATGGTTTGAGCAATCTTCCATTCTTACATCTGGTAATCTGAGCAATGTAGTTGAGGATAGCGATATGTAATGTAACAACCACTGTTGATTCGTATTATTTTGTCTTGAGACACTGTATCAATTTGAATGTTCTTGCTTTGATTTGTTTATGTTTGTGATACTGGTATGCTGCTACTGTTCTATTTCTTTGTTTCTCATTTACTACTCTCTTTAAAGTAAAAAAAGTAAAAAAAAAAAAAAAAGAAAGTAGTCAGAACCCAAGTCACACTTTTGGTAAACTTCAACAAGTTTCTCATTATTCTATTATATGAAATATAAAACAACTGTACACAAATCAAAATCAAAACTTAAAAATATCCATAATTTAGAAAGCTAAGTCATTAATTATGTTACACTAATACAGTCACAAGATCCATGGAGAAATCTAAACAAATAAGTGATGTATGCACTGGAATCTACAACCCAACCTCCACAAATTCCCAAGATAAAGCTCCCATCTGTTGTGTTGCCACTTTTTCAATTTTCCCAGGAATTTTATACTTCCATTGACAGTTCAGCTAGTGAATTACAAAGTGACTTCCTTGTCATTGGACACCACTTCACGAATTTTCCTATCTGTAGCCCGCATAGTCCCCTTGGCAATAATTTTCCCTGTGCTTCCTCAAGTGCAAGCCTAACATTATTAATATTGATCAAGGTCTAGTTTCCACATCTTTACTAGAAAAATGAAACGATGTCACATATTGGTTGGGTTTTTTTGGCATTTTAGGAAACCAAGAACGTCATAAACCAGCTTCAAAATATCGCATTAAGCTCAGAAATGTAATTTATCATTTCACTTCATTTTCAAATATTTGATTTTACACGTGGTGATCAGGCATGCCTAACTGATAGCATTGGTAAATACTAGGCAGGTCGTGAGGTGGAACTAAATGGTTCATAACTACATGCAGAGTTGTGTTGCAAAACTCAAGTGCCAGAGATGTTAAGACAAAATTGCTGCACATTTCACTACCTCCTTAAAGCATAAATGTTAAAAGGTGGGTTCCGTGATTGTTCTTTCACAATCCATGTACTCTAAACTATACTCTAATAAACAGAAATTGTGAGGTCAGGTCAAGCATACTTTAAGTGGACTAAGGCACTGGATAGAACTAAAATGAATATAGATTTTCATATTGTGCCTGACATTTCAATTTTTTTTTCAAATAAAATAGTCCTAAAAGCTTATTTGCAGGTACTTAGTTCAGAATTTAAATACTAGAGGGCCTCAGTGACCTCTTCTGATGACATTTTTAATTCTTACATAAAAGGAATATAAGTACATCAATAAAATATGAAAATAGTTGGACATAAAGTAGTTCTGCTTTTCCATTTTAGAATGAAGTACAGCCAGCCATGGGTTTCATATCCATGGATTCAACCAATTTCAAATTGAAAATATTTGGGGGGGAAATTGCACCTGTAATGAACATATACAAATAGGTAATACAGGATAACAACTAGTTACACAGTCTTTACATTGTATATTTTATGTAATTCTAGAGATGACTTAAAGTAGGGATCTCCAGTCCTTGGGCCACAGATCAGTATCAGTCCTGTTAGGAACTCTCAGTTTTTGTTAGGAATTGGGTTGCACAGCAGAAGGAAAGATTAGCTAGGGAAGATTCATCTACACATACATCCTGAAATTATTGCCTGAGCTCTGCCTCCTGTCAGATCTATGGCTGAGTTATATTCTCATAGGAGTGTGAGTCCTATTGTGAACTGTGCACATGAGAGGAATCTAGGGTACGTGCCCTTTCTGAGAATCTAATGCCTATTGACGTGTGGTGGAGCTGAGGCAGTGATGCAAGCCCTGGAGAGTGGCTGCAAGTTCAGAACAACATTAGCAGAGAAGTCTGGCTGCACCACTAGACCATATTAAACCAATTACTTGCAGATTCAAATCAACACCTGTAAGCGAGTGGCAAGTGACAATTAAGCTGTATTGTGTGGCTGGCTTTATAGTGGCAAGTGTGTTGTTCCTCAACTGTACAGCTGCGTTTGGTGGCTTTTATGCCAGAATCCAACAGTTATCTTAGTTCATGTGTGGCCTCCCAATTGTTTTCTTTACCACATCTCTTTCCCACACTGCACACTTGTCCAAGTCACAGTTTTAGTAAGCCCACAAGCTACCCCTAGGCAAAATGAGTAAAAGGCACACATCGTTGGATAGCTTCTTTAAAAATGGATGAAATGGAGAAAAGTCCAATCATAAGAGAGCAGAAGACACTAATACCGCCAGAAAAAAGAAAGCTGCATTTGAAAGAAAGTACTGAGAGTCCTACTTAAATTATGAGTTCACTACAACAGGAGGTGATTCACATTCTCCAAGTCCGCTTCATGGAATATGTGGCAATCAACTACCAAACAAAGCCATGAAACCTTTGAAACTCCTTTGTCGCATGGAGCCCAAGCACACTTCATTAAAAGACAAAGATTTTCCAAAGGAAAAAAACATGAATGTGAAGAAAAGAATCAATTACTTAAGGCTACTATTTCACCAAATGTGTGATGTGCAGTGCAGGCATCTTTCTTCAAGGCTAACCACTTTGTTAAATCTAAGCCCTTTACCATTGGTGAGGAGCTGATCTTGGCTGCTGCTAAGGATGTTTCTCATGGACTTTTAGGAAAGACTGCAGTTCAAAAAGTGGCACATGCTCCTCTTTCAACTAGCACCAAAGCTAGACAATTTGATTACATAGTGGGGTATGACTAGGCACACTTGTTAGAGAGGATTAATGAGTCACCATAATACACAATCCAGGATGACAAATCTACCAATGTTGACAACAAGGCAAAAATGCTTGTATTTATGCAATCTGTGTCTCAGAAAAATGTCCATGAGGATAGGTTAGGTATACTTCTGTTGTCAACCAACACTACAGCTGAGGAACTAATCAGGTCTTTGGATTACTTATCAGCAAAATTGTACTGATCACTTTGTGTCAGTATATGAACAGACAGCGGCTGCCATGACTGGACAGCTTTCTGGTTTCGCTACTCAGGTCGAAAGGTTGATTCTGAGTGTGAGTCTACACACTGTCATCCGTGGAGAAATCTTAGCTAGCCAAAAAATATCAGCTGAACTTAACATTTTGCAGACTGTGGTTAAAATTATGACCCACATTAAAGTAGACATCCTTACGTCATGTATGTGCAGCTCTGTGAGCAGAAGGATGCAAGCTTATACCCTTCTCTTAGACACAAGCGTACATCCCTCTCTTACACACAGAAGTGAGATGGCTTCCTAAAGGTAGGTCACTGGCCAGAGTTTCTGAGTTGTGAGAGCTGCTCCAGTGGTTTATTTTAGAAAAAGAGTCACCACGAGCAGCACAATTTAGAGGCATAGAATGAGTTGCAAAACTTGCTTATTGATGTGACATATTCCACTGGCTCAATAAATTCAACTGGTCACTTTAGAGAAGAATGACAACAGTGCTCAAGTCATCAGATAAGGGGCTGGGGATTTAGCCCAGCGGCACAGCGCCTGCCTGGCACAGTGTGAGGTCGTGAGTTCGATTCCCGGTACTGGAAAAAAAAAGGGGGGGGGATTTAAAAAGGCATCAAATAAAGTAGATTCATTCAAAGCCAAATGAGAATGATGTGGGCATCAAGGGAACATAAGGTTTTTGACATGTTTCAAACATTTGCAGAAATATTGAAAGGGACAGAGCCAGGGCCTTCTTTCTCCCTGCTGGTGCACGGTCATTTGTCTCAGCTTTCAAAACAGTTTGAGCATTACTTCCCAATGACAAAAGACCCCTGAACTGGGAATGAATGGACCTGCAACCCACTTGTGAATAAGCCAGACAAACTGGCTTTGTCCATGTTGGAAGATCAGCTGCTTGAGGCACAAAAGACAGTGGCCTTAAAAGTATGTTGGAGACAATTTCAAATCTCCATATACTCTGATTTAAAGTCAAGATGGAATATTCTGAGATTGCCACAAGATCACTGAAAATCCTGGTTCCATTTCCCGCACATCCTATCTCTCTAAAACAAAATTTTCTGCCATGACAGCAACCAAAATGAGATTATGGGATAGACTGGACATAAGCAACACACTTTGAGTGTTACTGCCTCCTATCATCCCCAGATGGGACGGTCTAGTTTCAGGAAAGTAAGCTCAAGGCTCCCATGGACTCTGCATTATGTGAGTTGTATAATTATTTCATATTGTATTGCAATGTAATAATAATATAAATAAAATGTGCAATAAATGTGATGTGTTTGAATCATTCAGAAACCATCTCCATCACCCTGCACCCATGGAAAAATTGTCTTTCACAAAACCAGTCCCTGATGCCATAAAGATTGAGGACTGATTTAAAATACAGTTGTGCACCACGTCATAACAGTTTGGTAAACAGCAGATGTCATATATAAGGGCGGTCCTACAGAATTACAATAGAGCTGAAAATTTTCTCTCACCTAGTGGTGGCATACCATTATAATGTCATAGCACCATAGCACATTATTCATGCTTTTAGTGATGCTGATATAACTGTCTATCATGCAGCCAGTTATGTAGAATTGTATACAATACATAATGCTTGATAGGGGCTGGGGATTTAGCTCAGTGGCACAGCACCTGCCTGGCAAGCGTGAGTTTGTGAGTTTGGTTCCCGGTACCGGAAAAAAAAAAAAAAAAAGAAAAAAAAAAGAACTGGCATAATGCTTGATAATGATAAGAAAACATCAGCTGTTTACTATACTATATTTTTTTCATTATTTTAGAGTGTGCTCCTGCTATTTAAAAAAGTTTACTGTACAACAGTATGCTACATTATAGCAACAGCAGTCTCATCCATGTTACATTTAGTTCATCTCTTGATTGTATCATTTTCTCTTACCTTCAATTTAGTCTTGCTTTTTTTTGTTCAGCATTGCCTCTAAGCGTACAAAATCCACTGCTGATGCTCCCAGCAAGAGGCCATATGAAGGGATTGACCTGGAAATGGCACTAAAAGTGATCAAGAGCTGTGACGTTAAAAAATCAGTGACACTAATTATTCACCAGTCGGACATGTCCGATTCACCATGACCGTGATCTTGAAGAACAAATTCAAAGCGACTGTTAAAGGATCTCCATCCTTGAAGGCAATGAGACTGACACAAATTCAAGAAGATATGAAGAAACTCCGAGTGACCTGGATTGAAGATTCAGAAGTATATCCCTCACGACATCATAATGATCACAGTCAAAGCATAAAGCTTGTTTCAGGATTGAAAGACAAGCCTGGACCCAACTACAGGACATCCCTGCATGATTTAAACAACCCACAAATCATTATTCATTACATAAAGTGGTGCTTCTGCAAGTGCTGACTGAAAGTAGTTGAAGAATTTTTGGAAACTCTAGAGAAGCTGATTGTAGAGGAAACTGCTTGTCAGGATCACATCTTCAATATGGATAAAAGCTCCCTGTATTGAAAATGAATGCTTGAACAGATTTCACTCAGTAGAAGGTCAATTAGGTGCCAGATTTCAAGACTTTTATCAAGTGAATAATGGTCCTGTTTGGGGGCAATGTTACAGACTACCAGTGGAAACCCTCTGTGATCTGGCCAGGAGCTTTCAAACTTGTCAATGAGCACACTCTGCCAAATGCTATAGGATCAATAAGAACTCACAGGGGCTGGGGATTTAGCTCAGCGGCAAAGCGCCTGCCTGGCAAGTGCAAGGTCATGAGTTCAATCCCTGGTACCGGAAGAAAAACAAACAAAAAAATAAGAAGAAGAACTCACAGATGACCCAGCTTCTCCTCTGAGGTCCCCTCCCACATTTCCATGCTATACAGAAGTACTGTTGGGAGAATAACATAATTTTTAAGGTTTTGTTTATTACCCATAATGCTTCAGCCCATCCTCTTTTTATTGTTGATCTTCATTCTGATATCAAAGTGGTGTTTCTTCGTCCAGATACCTCCTTTCTGACTCAAACGAGGGAGGATCCAGGATCTATTTCAGTTTTTAAAGCCTACTACTTAAAGATAACTTTTTCTCAGTGATTTTTCCAAATAGAGGAAAGACTGAGAAGTTACTGGTGTGATTCGGGAAGGATTTTAACGCCTGCAACCCCATCAGAAGTGTTAGTGGGTCTTGGATGACATCACCAAGATGGCATCTACATCTGATGAAGACACACCAAGGAATGATGAGGAGATTGCAAAACTCAAAAGGCTTTGGTCACGATGGCAAACAATGGTCACCTGGATGAAGGTAGATGATATTGAGGGCGGAGATTCCTGACGAATTGTTGGAATTACAGTACAGGTTGTTGGAACTACAATAAGAATGCAAAGTTGAAAAAGAGAAAAAGAAAACTTCGGGAGAAAAAAAAGAATAACCTTCAATGAACTACACAGTGAAGGGTTTGCTAAAACCTTTCATAGTCTCAACGAGCATCTTTAAATGGTTTGAAAACATGGTCTCCAACACCAGAACGTTTTCAACGATAACATGGGAATAATATACAATAGATAGAGTATTTATGTCTTCCCAAAGTTCAGAAACTAAAACCTTAATCCCCAATGTGATATTTGAAAATGAGGCTGTGGGAGGTAATTAGGTTATGACAGTGCAGCACCCAGGAATGGGTGCTTATAGTGCCCTCATAAAAAGAGGCCAGAGAACTAGACAACTCATTCTATCATGTGAAAATACAAGAAGAAATCCAGCCACCTGCAGTTTAGAAGAGGGCCTGTACCATAACCCATCCACACTGGTATTCTAATCTCAACATTAAAACTTCTAGAACTGTAAAATAAATTTGTGGTTCGTAATTCACTCAGTTCATGGTACTCTCTTGTAGCAATTCAGACTGAGATATCACAACAGCCTTGGATTGAATAGTTATCATCACTGAGTTTATGAAAGCCAAGAATAGACATTAGAGTATTTATCCTAGGATTTTAAATGGATTAATTGACACTTTTTCACACATTTCCAAAAAATAATTTATGGTTAGTTAGATAACACCTAGCAAAGTAAATTTTACAACATTGGGCCAGGGATATAGCTCAGCAGCGCAAGTGCCTGCCTGCCAAGGACAAGGTCCTGAGTTCGATTCCCAGTACAAAAAAATTTTTTTACAACAGTAGTAAAATGATAGGTGGTACAAGACATGATGTATTTACAGTCCAGTTTTACTATGCTCTTGGGAAACTGCCCACTGGCCTCATTTGACCCAATAGCCACTACCTGCCAGACGGCATACAGTTTACTGAAGATCTAAGACTTCTAACCAATCAGATATTTTATTCTGTGATAGGTGGAGACCTACTCACCCAGTGAGATCTCTTTCAGGATTCTGAGCACAAGACACAAAGTGTTAGTAATAATTGGTACTGAAGGCAAAACCCGAGAAACAAAACATTAAATCAAAACTATGAGGCAGTGAAAGTTCTAAGGTAACAATTCAAGTAATTATATTTAATATCAAATAAAATTATTCGACTCAGTGGCATCATGCATCCCATACGATAAATCAATCTGCCATCTTTTTCTAGTATACTTTGAGAAACGGAGTTTTTCACATGCCTGTGTCTGATTCGGCCTTTCTCACTATCTTCTGTCTTTTAATCATTGTTCTCAGCTCACTGGAGATTTGCTGCTCTCTTCGGCCCTTTCTAGTTGCTGAGACAAAATATCCTATACCTTCAACTGAAAGAAGGAGAGCTTCGTTTACACTGAGTTTCGGAGATCTTCAGTTCGCGCAATCAGCCAGCTCCAGGGAAGGACTGGCAGGGCGGAAGAGCAGGGCAGTGGAAAGCGGCTCACATCATGGCTTCCGGGAAGCAGAGAGAGAACAGAGGAGGCTGGCACAGAGGTCTGCCCTTCAGATCACTCCCCATGAATCTGCCTGTAGCCCCGCTCTTAACAGCACACTCAGCTACTGAACCCATTAGTGGATGCACCCAATAATGAGTATAGCACGCCCATGATCTAATCACCTTTCCATATGAGGCTCCCGGGGGACATCCTAGATCTGAACCATAAAAGTTACCATCCTACAATGAAACTCTCTTTGCTTTTATCCCTCTAAAAACCCTTACCCCAAGACTGTTACCTGAAGATAGTGGAGGATAATTAAAGTTAGAAACAATGTTAAACTTGACTTTAAACACCAATTTCCCTAGCAACTCCTTGGCCATTCCCTGCAACAGGTGATTTCATTGGCTATTTCCCTAGGAAAGCCCTGTCTTTTCTCCATTGTACCAGGACTCACATGCAGGTGTACACATGATGGGTTAAACAAGGGAGAGAAGCCAAGCGAATATAGAAACAGCTTTTACTTTCACAAAGAAGATTTTCTCTAAATACACAGCTTTGTCCGTCCTTCATTTCCCCAAATAGTATCTTACTCTTAAAGTACTATTTTTACAATGTTTATTAATGTTTCAGGGAGACATGGCAGCTGGTTATGATCCAGTTAGCATGGGGTGTTAAGCACTAGGACAAACCAGAAGTCCTTCCCCATCTGAAGGAAGAAATTGGTCTCCAGCTCCAGCCTGTCAGGCAGGATCCCATCACCAAACCCCGAGATCTTCTAACTTCATCATGCATGTATTTTTCTAATTTATTAAAATTTTGGCTAGTATTTTAACTTTTTAAAAATACTGCATAAGTGAAAAAAAACTCACATGCATTCTATCCCATTTTACATTCTAGGATTATTCTTTGCTATTTTAGATGCTAATAGACAAATCTATCTTTGTCTTAAATATTGAAGTAACACAATTTAAAATAGCTTAAGAAAGGAGAATTTATTGAGCTTTATTGAATGTATTTTGTAGGGGTCAAGCTAAGGAATGCTGCACGGTTCTCGGGAACATTGGAGGACATTTAAATCCCATCAGGACTCACTCTCTCTCTCTCCCTCTCCCTCTCTTTCTCTCCCTCTCTCGATTTTATTTGTGTTTTCCTACTGCTTAGCTGCAGTCATGAACAACTCCCAAGATTTTCTTTTTTTTTTTTTTTTTTTTTTTTTTTTTTTTTTTTTTTTTTCCGGTACTGGGAATCTAACTCACAACCTTGTGCTTGCCAGGCAGGTGCTGTGCTGCTGAGCTAAATTCCCAGCCCCCAAGATTTTCATTTTAGAAGGTTAGGTTCCTAGAGAGAGCTGGCCAACTCCTTGATTTCACAGTTCCCAGAATGATTGTCCTAGTTTGGGTCAGGTGACAAACTTTGAACCAATTGAATACATCCAAAGTGGGTCATGTTCAGACACGTGGCAGAAGGAGCAGAAATGTTAGGTAATATTGCAAAGAGATAAAAAGTAAAAGAGATGTCACTATGCACTCACCTATACTCACAAATCTTTAGCCAGTAGTATGAAGTATAGCAACATGCCTCAAGCTACAGGATTTAATAAAAATTAAGTGTGGCTTAGAATTAGTTAGGATAGGAAAACATTCTGAAGAATGAATGATATTATGCCACTTAAGTATATGTGTGCAGTGAGCTAAAGGCCCAAATGCATAGATTTACAAAAAGGAACATCCAATTCAACTCAACAAAACTTTATCAGGGACTAGTGCTGTTTAGGAGATTGTACAATAAACGAAGGACCAAAGTAATAACAAATAATTAGGGCTAACAATCATGCCAACTAAGTTATTGAATACTGTGTTCAGAGAATGTTGGTAAATTTTTATTGGTATTGATGGAAGTCCCTGAATGCATTCTCTATAACATTATACCTGAGTCTTGAAAATTTTGTCAACATGAGTGAAGATATTAAAAGTATAGTTATAAGATCTCATAAGAATACAAATGTTAGGTAGTTTTGAAATCAAGAATAACACAAAACTTAAAATATGTCAAAAGTAGCCAGACATGGTGGCACACATATATAACCCCAGCACTTGGAATGCTTAAACAGGAGGATAACCTTGAGTTCAAGGCCAACCTGGGCTATATAGTGAGTTCAAGGCCAGCCTAAACTACATCATGATAGCCTGTCCCAAAAAAACCTTAAATGCCAAAGCTAACATACTAAAACTACAAAGGCATCAATATGAAATACTAAACTAAGGATTAGAAAGAAAACCAATTTGAAATTTAGAGCATGGTATATGTGGCAAAAAAAGTAGTCATTTAGAGGGGGGAAAAGCCTCAGATATTTTCTTGCTGTGATGCTATGAGCCAACCTTCTAACAAGGTTAATACAAACATAGCAGATGCAATTTTTAGAAAGATTAATACAATTACTGTGACCATTTTAGGATGTTTAAATCCCATCAGGACTTTGAGGCACTCTGTCTCTGTCTGTCTCTGTCTCTGTCTGATGTTATTCATGTTTTCCTACTGCTTAGCCGTAGCCATAGACAACTTCCAAGCATTTACATCTTCACTGGACATGATTACACCTAGATTGTTCTGTTCAGTTCCAAATTCTACATTTGAGGGTCACATTGAAGCATCTCCAAAGAAAGATAGCCAGAAACTGGAATAATCTGAAAGCCCTTTCATAAAGAATCACTGAAAGGTCTAGAGGAAAAAAGAGACCATGGGAAAAAACCTTCATAAGGACAAGAACTTTAACCCTGGGTGTCTCAGGCAGGTGAAACTAGTATCAGTGGAAGCAAACTTAAAAGACGCAGTATTGGATTCACTCTGAGAAACTTCAAGCACAGCTGTCCCACCCAAGATGTATTGCCTTTGAAATAGTGACCTATACAAATACTTGCCAGAGGCATGTACCTCATATTTCTGCAGAGGGAAGGTGAGGCTTGGTGACACATCAAGTTCTGCTAACCTTCTGTGTTCTATTAGTTTACATCTCCTTAGGAATTTACATATGTTTATGTATAAAAAGATGGTCAGGCTGAATAAACAAGCCCATCCATGTCTGATGTCTTCAACACATTTAAAGTTTTAAAATTAACCATCACTTTGCATGAGATTTGGGCAAATTTATTTTCATCTAAAACCCTCAAACTAAATGTCTTCTAGAATGGGTGTAATAGTATTTATCATTAGACTACTTACTTAGGGAACTTGGGGCAGCCAAATATAAACAATTTTTCTTAAAGATCAAAACTCGTTCTGTATACAGACACAACTACAAACACACTCAGTCACCTTGTTTTTGACAAAGGGGCCAAACATGTTCAACGGAAGGAAGATAACCTTTTTAATAAATGGTGCTGGACAAACTGGCTTTTCACATGCCAAAGACTAAAACTAGACCCATGTCTTTCACCATGCACTAAATTAAAGTCAAAATGGATCAAAGATCTAAATATTCAAACAGAACACTAAATTTATTGGAAGAGACAGTAGGTAAAAATCTTGAAGACATTGGGGTAGGCAGAGATTTCATGAACAAAAACCAAACTGCAAAGGAAATACTTCAAAGAATCAACAAATGGGATCTCATCTTATTGAAAAGTTTTTGCACATCTAAAGAAATCACCAATAGAGTGAAAAGAAAACCCACAAACTGGCAAAAAAAATTTAGCCAACTGCCCCTCAGACAAAGAACTTTTATCTAGGACATATAAAGAATTTTTAAAAATCAGGCCCCCCAAATTCAAAGACCCAATCCAAAAATGGGCATCTGAGATGAATACATATTTCTCTTTTTTTTTTTTTTTTGCCAGTATCAGGAATTGAACTCCCAACCTCGCATTTGCCAGGCAGGGGCTATGCTGCTGAGCTAAATCCCCAGCCCCAAATGAAGAAATACTAATGGTGAATAAATACATGAAAAAATGTTCAACATCATTAGTCATTTGAGAAATGCAAATTGAAACAACACTGAGATTCCATCTCACCCCAGAAGGAATGGCTATCATCAAGAAATCAACCAATAACAAATGCCAGAGAGGCTGTGGGGAGACAGGAACACTACTCCACTGCTGGTGGCAGTGTAGACTGGTGAAACCACTGTGGGAATCAGTTTGGTGATTCCTCACCAAACTAGGTTTGGAAGTCCCATTTAACCCAGCTATACCCCCTTTTGGGTATTTTCCCAGAAGAATCAAAAACATCATACTACAGTGATATATGTGCACCCATACTCATAGCAGCACGATTTGTTATAGCTAAATCTTGGAAACAACCCAAATGCCCATCCACTGAAGAATGGATAATAAAGGTGTGGTATTATACAATGAAATATTACTCCGCTATAAAAAAAAAAAGATAAACTTGAGGCTTTTTTAGGTAAATGGATGCAACTAGAGTCCATACTCATAAATGAAATAAATCAGACCCACATGTGTAAACATCATATTGTCTCCTTGGTGCAGGAACCTGAAAGACTAGGTAAAACTCAAAACGTACAATAGATGATAGGAAATGGAAAGAAATTGCTCAAAGGAAGGAATGACTGGGATGAGGGAAAGAAGAAAATAGAAAGAAGGAAGGCAAAATGTAAATGCATATATGAATAGCTGCAATAACTGTATTGCGATGTCTGATGGTATATTGAAAGGAACAGTTAATGCTTAAAATTTTTTATGTTCTGATCAATTTTGCATGCTTGTGTCTGGTAATCTGAGCAACTGATTTGAAGGTAACTGTAGGCAATGGAATTACCATGGTGAATTCCTACCATCTTGTCTAGTGAAACTCTGTATTATCACTGTTTTACAGTTTTATCTAATAATTATTTTCTTGTTCTCTTTAATGGTTTGAACAGTCTTCCATTCTTACATCTGGTAATCTGAGCAACATAGTTGAGGATAGCAAAATGTGATATAATAATCACTGTTAATTCATATTATTTTGTCTTGAAACCCTGTATCACTTCAAATGTTCTTGCTTTGATTTGTTTATGTTTGTGATACTGGTATGCTGCTATTGTTCTCTGTTTGTTTGTTCCTCATTTACTACTCTCTTTAAAATAAAATTTTTAAAAAATTCAATCTGTAAAAACGTCTCCAACTCAAAATACATACTGCTATGTGCTCTTCCTGGAGTCACTATTCAGGAAGGTAATCCCAATAAAAACTGGATTTTAGCACTGGCAATATGGCTGACTTGGGTAAGTCACTGGCCTGTCTGAACCAATTTTTCTTCTTTAAAGTGAAGCTATTCACATCAAAGCTACCCATCTATATGCCCATATTTATTGCACTATTCAGAATACCTGTATATGGAATCATCTAAGGTATCCATCAAAACATAAATGGATAAAGAAAATGTGGTGTTTGTATACACTGGTATAATATTCATGATATTCATAAAAATAAATTCCTATCATATGTAGCAAAGTGAATGAAACTGGAGGATATTGTGTTACATGAAGTAAGTCAGACTCAAAAAGATGAACACTGCTATTTTCTTTTCTTTTCTTTTCTTTTTTTTGTTTGTTTGTTTGTTTGTTTTGAGACAGGGTCTTGCAATGAAGTGCAGGCTGGCTTTTAACTCACTTATGTAGACCAGGTAGGCCTCAAACTCAGGCCTTGATCCTTCTGCCTCAGCGTCCAGACTGCTTGAATTTCAGGCACATGCCACCACACTCAGTTGCAGTTCCTCTTTTACATGTGGATTTTCTAAGAAGATCTGAATGTAAATAGTGACAGCTAAAGGTTGGGAGGGGTACAGGAGACAGAATAACAAAGGAGGTGAATAACGACTATGAAAAAGTTAGTGGTAATAAATTGTAGTTCACAATTACCTATTATACATTTTATGAATAACTAGAAGGCAAGCATCAACTCCAGACACCAAAGCTCCTAAGTAAAGATTAAGATGAAAATACGAATTACTCTGATTTAATCCATGCATGTTGCATATATATATATTGAGATACCACACTGCACCTCATAAACATGTACAGTATATTTATTATGTCACTCAAAACTTGTTTTAAGTTTAAGAAGATGGAAATCCGAGCTACCTTGATTTCATCATTACACACTGTATACAAATATTTAATTATCACAGTGTACCTAATAAATATGCACAATTAAAATAATAAAATTTTTAAAAATAATACTGAAGCTCCTAATTCAGTGATACATCCCACATACCTTTTGGGTTACAAGATCAAATTGAATAATATATGTGAAAACTTGTATAAATTATAACTACTATTATATACAGAGGAAAATAGCATATACAGCATTCAGTTCCAAAATTCTACAGCTGGGATTTCTTGCATTGAAACATTTTTACTATTCCATAAAATCTCTGCTTCCACTTGCAAAGTTGCCTGATTTTACTATTCTGGGTTACAATTTAAGGTATAACCATTTCCTAATTACGGTTGTTTCCGACATTATAAAATTAACTGTTATGTTTTAGCACTGGCCCAACTTTAATGCTTTTTACTCAGACCACACAGTGAGGCATAATACCCTTTATTTTATTTCAGTGGTTTCCCATTAATTTTACACTTGTCTTTTGTAGTAGTTCTACCTTTAAAACATTTTTGGAGGTTACATAAACATACCCTAGAATCAGCAGCCGCCAAACATTCAGAACCGTCACTCTTCCCAACAAGTCACTCAACAATTATCATAAAAGAAAATTCATTCAACACCGAAGCTGAGATTTTAATTTAAATTATTTATAAAGCAGAAGGGAAGGATTAGGTATTGCTGAAACAAAAAGATTTTGCACTTGCAGTATCTTGAATGATTTTACATGCACAGTATGTTTTTAAAAGTTTACTGATCCACATTTAGTAATAAACTCCATGGGCTGTCTGGCAGAAATCCCTGCCACAACAGTTTACATCTACCATCTGTGTCTGCAAGAAGCTTCCAGATACTCTGCCACCTGATTCACTGTCCCGACTCTTCTCACTTCTATTCGCAGTCTTCTTTTAATTTTTATCGTCTACTATATCTACCCTGAGAGGAAGAAAATATTACCAAAACAATACAGCACTACATTTTTCTGCAACCAAAATAAGTCTGAGGAATTTCTACCAAGCACTTCAATGTGTAATGGATTGGTGGCTCACCTGCTCTTCGGGATAAGGGTGTAGGAGCTACAGAAGATGCTTACAAAAGAAGGGAGATTGTTTAGCTCACTGCCTTCGTTTGACTGATAAAGAAACAGGGGCCAGGAGGTCAGAAACTAGACTGAGGAGAGTCTGATGTCAGTAAGCAGGAGACTCAGAGAACAGCTGACTCCAGCACCTGCTGCTTTCTCAATCCACCACTCAAATTCATTCGTCCTGTGCAGCCTGGGGACTCTGCTCATTCTGGGGTAAAAGGGCAGCCTGACAATCACCCATTTGGCTTTGGAGCAGAGACCTACTAATAAGAAGGAGATGATTTCCAAGTAGGAAAAGACTGGCTGCCTTCCAAGGCCTCTTTTAATTGGCCTCCCCTTTATTAATCAGTTTTCCATCACTATAACAAAACACTGCAGACAACCAGCTTATAAAGCAAAAGGGTTATTTTGGCTCACAGTTCAGAGGTTCCACTTCAGGATCTGTTGGTCCCCTTGTTATGGGACTGTGGTGGGCCGGCCATCATGACAGGTACACATACCAGAGCAAACCCACTCACCTCATGGCCAGGAGCAAAGCAGAGAAAGAGGAAGGGATTGAGTCCCACAACCCCCTTTGAGGGCATGCCTATCATGACCAAAGACACTAGACCCCACTTATTAAAGGTGTCACCACCTCCCAGCAATGCCCATCTAAGGACCAAGACTTTGGAGAGCATCCAAGTTTCCCAAACTTAACAGTGCAATGGGGAGCTCCAGCTGCACCATCAGTTAGCATGTGGTACTCATATAACAGTGCAGGGGAGCGTGGCCTTTGCAGTCAGAACACCAGAGGCTTGAGTCTCACCTCTGAGTATCTTAATGCCCTCAGGCATGTTATTAACTCCTCTATGCCTCCATTTCCTTTTGCCTAAAATGGGCTTAATGTGCAACCTCTCTGTGACATTTTAATGAGACATTTTTTGATGTCTTTCATGTAAGTCATCAGGTTTCTAACAGTTGCTTTCATAGAGCCACAGATCTGATGTGAACATTGAGGAAGCATCTGGTTCAACTCTAAAAGAGAGTCCTAAAAATCCTACCAGGTTTCTCCTGCACCCAGAGATAATTTTACAATTTCACATTATCCTCTCACTATTTACTACTCTCTATTCAAACATCCACTTGCCTAAACAAATGAGGGCCTACTGTGTGCCCAGCTCTAATGTGGAATGATAATACCCCATTTCAATACTGCTTTTTTTTTTTTTGGTGCTAGAAATCGAACTCAGGACCTTGCACTTGCCAGGCAGGGCTGTGCCACTGAGCTATTACCCTGACTCCAATACTACTTTCATAGATTATGATCTGCCTGTAGGAGCAGAATAAGTGAATAAATCTGTTCACATCTCTTCTGTTTGCTACCTTGATATTGGCCAGGCTATTCTTGGGCATCCCCAATTATTTGAAGATGGTTTAAGTCTATCCTAGACCTGTGTATATATAAATGTGAGTCTATTGCTTCTTTACCTAATTCAAATTAAAATCTTTCAATCTCTAATTCGGGAAAAACTAGTCTTAAAAATTATTCACTACATAGAGGTAAGTGTCTGTCCTAGAAGGGAAAATGGTAATTGCTAAGGAAGATAACTTTAACCTTGGCCTGTACTTAAAATATATCACACACAGTCACTACCCATTTTAAAACTCTAATTTTCATCTTAAGGTAGGCAGGCAGATCTAGGTTTAGGAGGAGAAGGGTGGAAAAATAAAGCTGGGTTTAGAAACTATTAGTTAACATCTGCTGCACATAGAAGCCATATTGAGCATCGTCAAGCACACATCGAATACGCTGTCATCTTGAACTTTATAGGTCCCTGGGTTTAATGAGGAAGATTTAACCACACTGAAAAACATGGCAATGGTTGTAATAATTCCAAATTAAATTAGTGTAAACACAGTAAAGAGAATTGGGGAAAGAGCTAACTGGCTAATGAATAATTTTATAAAGTGTCAAAAGCAGCTGACAAGAAAATAGTCATATTAATTAATACCAACTGGCTTCTCAAAAATATCTAGCATCCCCTCTTGGGATATGTAAATGCTGGGTCATAGTCCACAGATTTGTGGGCATTTGGAGTGAGTTCTGCAGCTCTCAGCATTCTGTACTGTGAGGAGCCACCCGTCAGATGGAGCACCAGTCTGCTGAGCATACATTGCCCCAGGCCTTGGGTAACTCCCCATCTTGTATTCTCTGGAGTATCACCTCTCAAAGAACTGCAGGATGTGAGAGAGCAGTGGGGTTTCCAGTTTAAAATGCTAACCAAGCTTGAGTTTAAATGTTTAAAGGAAGAATATCGGGATACTTAGGGCAAGTTGACAATGATCTATTTTTTTCTTAAAAACTTCTTAATTTGGGAAAGTAATGCATGTTTCTCATGTAAAATTTGGAGTCGATATAAAATCACAAAGAAAGGAAGTTAAATCCACCAATAATAACTTCCATCCCAAATTGACCACTGGAGTTATTGTGAATTTTGTCATTAGCAATTAAACCAGGACTGTGGTGACAAGGATAATGCAAAGAGGAAGCTCTAGCTGAGCAAGAGCTGTCATGATGCCCAGGGCAAGAAGAAAGGGGTAAAAAGAAAGAAAGCAATAAAACTAAGGATTATTTTGGCAAGAGCTAGGTAGAACACTGCATAAGATTTCCACCTTAGCTCTCACCCAAAACCAACTCACAGGGGCAGATGCTGAGATGGTCACCTTTGTATCCTTAGACCTAACACACCTGGAAGAACAAAGGAAGGAAGGAAGGAAGGAAGGAAGGAAGGAAGGAAAAAGAGAGGGAGGTTGGGAGGGAGGGAGGAGGATTGATTTGCATATGTTGAACCATCCCTGGGATGATTCCAGGCTAAAAATATTTAATCAGAATAAAAAGTACCACCTGAACTTGGGCAACACCCAGGGCCAATCCTCCTCCTGTTGTCCTAAGCGCAAGAAAAATAAGAATAACAAATAACCAGGAAATCTCTAGACCTGAGCACGAGCATATTAGATACAATAAATTTTTCTCAGTTGAAGTTCTTGAGAGTTTCATACACAAGGACTGCATGACAAGCATGTGACAAAAACAGTGAATTATGAGAGAGTCATGCACACTAGATACATACCCTTGGGATGACTCAGCACCCTGTTAATCATTACTGTCAACCTTATTCAGGAAAATCTAAGGAAGGACACCCGAGGCAGGGCACACATCTTTTAAATCCCAAAGCCTGACTTGACTTTCTTTTTTCTATTCTGTCTGCTGTCCCAGATCCACTACTTTCCTCTTCACGCTGCCTTTTGGTTTCCGTTGGCATAAACCCCCCTGCTCTGAGCACACCCACCCACACTAGCTTCAATAAATGTAGCTGTTTTCTACCCTGTAGTGGATTGACAACCGGTGGTCAACTTATAACCCTCAGCTGAACTGAGTAAGCGTGGTGCTGGGTGTGGGAGGCCCACCTGGGGATTGTTGCCAGCAGCATAAGAGGCAGAACTGGAGAAGAAGGAAGGCTGTTGGGAGCTAAGAGAGGCTGTCAGGAGCTGGTAGAAGCAGTAAGGAGCTGTTGGTTCTGTTGCAGAAGCTCGTCATGCAGGCTTACCTGATGAATTTGGCCATTTTCACCCTCCGAGGAGCTCAGGATCCTGTTGGCACAGTTAATGGCTTTGGTTCACTTTGGGGGAACTCTGGTCCTCACTTTGAGCATTGCTTCCTGGCTCCGGAGGGGAAGATGGTGCACTGCCGGTCTCCTGAAGAATCCTGCTGCATCAGCTTTCCTGATAGGAACTCGGCCATCTTGATCATCGAAGGAGCTCGGGACCTCACTGTTGCTGAGGATGGCTGTGGTACCTTGCAGGGGAACTCTGGTTCTTCTGAGCATTGCTCCCTGGCTCCAGTGCAGATCTCTCAGCCTGCTAGCACAGATCCTTCATCCTGCTGGCAGACCTTCTAGATTCCACCACTGACCTTTGGGCCTTCCCAGGGCAGATCCGTGAAACAGGCCTGATTGAGATATTGTTATGGGCTCTGGGCCTCCAGTTGGATTCATTGTTGGCATTTTTATGAGCTCTAGGCATTCAGCTAGACTCATGCAGGACATTTTTATGGGATCCAGGGCCTCAGTTAGGTTCCTTGGTCTTGGTGTATGGACAGATTTCCTGCATTCTTTTGTATATCGTTCTTTGGGTGATTATTATAAATAAACTTATAAAATATGTGCCCTGTATTATAATGCTCTTCCCTTGCAAAAATATCCCCAAACCATAACATACCCATTGGGTGAATACTTGCAGTTCTTTGCTGGTGATACATAAGAATCTTAAATCTACCTCTCAGGAACCCTCATGCATTATATCAAAAGGACATTTTACCATAAAAAAGGATGTGTATCTAAAAATAATGAATGCTTATGAACCTAGTAACCTATAACATTTATTAAGCAAAAGTAGAAGGCACTAGAGGAATAAATATGTAGAACTATATTAATAATAATAGTTTTTAGCCAGAAGTGTTGGTGCCTTCCTGTAATCCCAGCACTCGGGACACTGAGGATTGATGTGAGTTCAAGGCCAACCTGGGCTATAGAGTGAGTTTAAGGCCAGCCTGAACTGCATGGTGAAACCCTGTCTCAAAAAGACAAATAATAATAATTAATGATAGTTTTTGATAGGTTTGACCCCTGCTTGTCTTCAGCTGTCTGCATTCCCAAAGCAACTGTCTGAGCTCCAAGAACAATCACAATCCATGTCCACATTCTGCCGTCACCCTGCCTGCACCTCTAGATCAGGGTGCACGGGGCACTGCAAAACCTTACCAAATGCCATGACAGCCAAGTGCCATGTAACCATTGCCACTCAGCTAATCTCACTCCACGGATCCCTGGCACTCAGCTTGTCAGTAAAAACCCCACTCAATAAACTTGACTCGGACTCTACTTTGGAGTTATTCCAGGAGGTCTCACTCTGAACCCCAAAATTCAGGCTGGCTATGTTCTTTTACTGGCTCATCTCTATTTAGCTAACAGTTTTAATTTATGTTTCCCAGATTATGAAAGCATAAGTAGGCAAAACTAAGTAATTTAGGAAAAAAATTAATAGATATATTTGTTATTTAAAAAAAAAAAAAAGCTTATATACCCTGGAAATAAGAAACTCTTTTTTAGTTATCCATGAAATGGTCACCCAAAAAGTCTCTGTAATAACATCAGAGAAAAAAGTAAATTCCAGAGAAAAAAAATACAAGTAGAAATAATATTCTCTTCCTCAGACAAAGGATTACTACTGAGAACATATAAAGAAGTCAAAAATATCAGGTCTTCCCAATTTGAAGATCCAGTCCAAAAGTGGGCATCTGAGATGAATGCACACTTCTCAGATGAAGAAATACAGACAGCAAATAAATATATGAAAAACCGTTCACCATCTTAAATTAGCATCTCACTTAAGAGATGCTAATTAAAACAACACTGAGATTCCATCTCCCCAGATGTCTTAAATATTTACATGTTAAAAACAAAGCTACAGACAGCATGTCTTAAATATTTACATGTTAAAAACAAAGCTACAGACAGCAAATAAATATATGAAAAAACGTTCACCATCTTTAATTAGCATCTCACTTAAGAGATGCTAATTTAATTAGCATCTCCCCCTGGAAAGAATGACTATCATCAAAAAATCAACCAATAACAAATGCTTGATCGACTGTGGGGGAAAAAGGAACCTTTCTCCACTGGTGGTGGGAGTATAGACTAGTGCAACCACTGTGGAAATCAGTGTGGAGATTCCTCAAAACCTAGGATTTGAAGTCCCATTTGACCCAGCTATTCCCCTTCTGGGTATTTTCCCAGAGGAATTAAAAACATCATACCACAGCAATATATGTATACCCATGTTTATAGCAGCAAATTTATAATAGCTAGATCTTGGAAACAACCCAAATGCCCATCAACTGAGGAATGGATAAAAAAGATGTGGGTTTTTTAATACAGTGGAGTACTACTCAGCCATAAAGAAGGATAAACTGGAGACTTTTAATAGCTACATGGATGCAACTCAAGACCATACTCAAAAAGAAATAAACCAAATGCACATGTGTAAACTTTGTATTGTCTCCATGGTATGAGAAGCTGAAAGAGTGAATAAGATCCAAAATGTACAGTAGATACTGTAAAATGGGAAGAAACTTCAATGGGAAAGAGAAACTAGGATGGAGGAATGGAGAAAGAAAGGAACAGAAAAGAATATATATATGCACACACACACACACACGAGATCGTTAAGACAGTTTTACTGCTAATTTCTCGTAGTTCATTGAAAAGAAAGGTTTGTGCTAATATCATTTCGACAATCAAATGCCAATATCATGTACTCTGAGTAACTAATTTAAAGACAACAATACACAACTATTAACCATTGTTACTGTCCTATTATCTTGTTTTGAAATTTTGGTTTTTTCCCTTTAAAATTAAAAGATGAAATAAAAAAATAGTGTTCTTTGATCATACAAAAGGGAACTAGAGACCCAAAACACAACAGTGTGGTCCTGGTATATAAAAAATAAGAATAGAATTTGAAATGTCTATAATAAATAATCATATTATTGCATGTAATATATTGTATTATATCAGTATAATAATTAAAAATAAACTGTATACATAAAAATGAGCAAAATAGCACTTCAGAAATGTGGGTGAAAATGAATAACTTTGGATAGATGCCTAGAAAACAAATAAAATGGGATCCTCTAGCAGAGACTCCTCAATTGTTCCTCAATATCCTACCCTTCCCCTTTATTACAGAACCCCTAATTTTGTGATAGGCACATCACTTCATTTCCCTCCTTCCCTTGAAGCTTACTACAGTCATATGACTTAAGCACTAGACCAGGGGATGTATAAGGACTGGTATGAACACTTCCAAAAAATATGCTAAAAGGAAAAAAATGCCTTTCTGCATATCTTATTCCCTCCTGCTGGCTCCAAATGTTTTGGCTGGAGCCCAAATGGCCATTCTGAACCATAAAATGATCTTAAAGATGAAAGTTTCTCGGCCGGGCGTGGTGGCGCACGCCTGTAATCCCAGCACTTGGGAGGCTGAGGCAAGAGGATCGTTGTGAGTTCAAGATCAGCCTGGGCTACAACGTGAGCTCAAGGACAGCCTGAACTGCATAGTGAGACCCTATCTCAAAAAGACAAAACAGAAAAAAAGAGATGAAAGTTTCTCATAGTGAAGCAATAAAATGAAAAGAGCAGGAATTCCTCATCAGGGAATATTACACAAGCTCTGGACTTCCATGGGAAAGAGAAACTTTAGTATTGTTTGCTACATCATTACTGTATGTTTGTTTCTTATTCCAACCGGAAATGAGCCTAATCAACATAGTTCTCTTTGTCCTAGCATCATATTTTAAACTAAATAAACTCCAGATGTCTTAAATATTTAAATGTTAAAAGCAAAGCTACAAAAATATGAAAAGAAAATGTGAGACAATTATTTTCATAATGTTAAAATAGGGAAGTCTTTTTAAATATAACACAAAATCTAAGGAATATAAAATTGAAAGTTGAAAAATTCAGCTACAGAAAAACTCGGTATGAAAGCAAAAGCATTAAAAGATTAAAAGAAAAGAGCAAAATGGTCAAAATATTTTCAATATGTTTTACATTAGACTAGAGTTAAATTCCACTAGCCCTACTGGGTTATTGGTAAACCAATGACCCAATAGCGAAGCTGGCAGTGATTACACGCAGATGGCTTATACAAAAAGAAACGAAAGGAGACTTCTGACCTCCAGAACTGTAACATAATAAATTTGTGCTTTTTATGCCACTTAAAAATATGAATAACTCTTACATGTATAAAATATGCTCAGCTGTATTCATAATAAGAAATACAACTTAAAGCTGAGAGGTAGCATCTTCTACTTGGAGTGGGTTAGTTATCACAGGAGTCCGCTGTTATAAAAAATGAGTTTGGAACTGAACATGGTGGCTCACATCTATCGGCCTAGCAATCTGAGAGGCTGAAGCAGGAGAACTACACGCAAGAGAACAGTGTGAGCAACTTAGTCTCTTAGCAAGAATGTACCTCAAAATGCAAAACGGCTGGCGATGTAGCTCAGTGTGAAGGCCCAGAAAAACGTCAGTTTGGCTGCTTCTTGGTCTCAAGTCTCTTGCCCTTCTGCCCCAGGATAACACAGTGGGAAAGCCTTCACAAGATGCTCTCTGTTTTTCTAGCCACCAGAATAATGAGCCAACAAATGTCTGCTTGTTATAAGTCACCAATTCTTAGGTATTCTATTATATCGACGGAAAGTACACTGACAGGAGACTTAGATTTTACTTCTAGATATGAATTTCATGATTGTTTTCTCTCATTCTTTGAGTCTTAGATTTTAATTTTATCAACTCACAAATGAACATGCTCCTATAATGCCTGTTCAAATTAATTATCTCATTGGGTTTAAGTGAAGTAAAGCAAAAAGTAAAAGCTCATAAAATACAAAAACACAAAAACTATAGTTTATAATCTCCAATGGACTGTCTCACCTGGGATAACATAAATGTTTGAGAAAGATATGGCTTTCAGACTTGGGTGACATTCCAGATAAAAAGTTGAAATATTTAAATTAGAGAGCTCTGTAAAATTTGTTGATGCAACAGATCAAATGTTCCAATAATGTATTAATCACTGAGATGCAATGAAGGTACAGTGTTTTATTTTATAATAAAAGCAATGGTTACAGCAATTCCAAAAGAGTCCCAGGGCTATCGCTTAAAGACAATTAGTAAATTCCATGAGAGCAGATTCTTTGTTTTACTGCCTATTATTTCCAGAGCTTATGACAGGAGTTGATGGAGAATAGGAACACAAAAATATTCTTGCAATAAATTACAGCTTTAAACGGAAGTGTAGCCCAAAGAAACAACTACAAAAGTAACAATACAATGTGTCATTGAAATTCACTGTAAACAGCTTTGTATATTCATTCAAAATTCTGCTACTCAAATTTTCATGATGCGTAGGGTCCCACTGACTCTTTACCCGGCATATTAACCGTCCTGTTTGGGCTAGAGAGCATACTTTAGGGTTTGCAATTTCTTGAGCAAATTTTTATGTGATGGCACTTTCTTTTTTCACACACGTTCACACACACACTCACACAAGCACAAACTCACACTCTTTCAATTACACTGTTTCAGGCTGCTCACTTCTCATACCAGCTGCTCCTCCCACCTGCTCCCCTACCACATAACGCAAACCCAGCATCTGATGCACAGAAGGGCTGCCCACTAAGAGGGGATATTTGAGGACTGTTCTATTCTTAAATCGGGGGAAGCAGAAAGTTCAAAACCTAGGTAGCAGTCAGATAACACGATTTCAGTTCAGACGCAAAAAGAGAAATACTTTGGCATCAATCAGGAGGTAGGCAAAATCCTAGGGATTGTGATCCTAGGCGAAGACTTTTTCCCTTTTGATTAAAGTTCAAAAGTCCCAAATTCATAGCTGAAGAGGAAGGACATTTAGCGATGGAGATTTTAGCTTTTCCTTTTTCATTTCTATTAGTACATGTTTGGACTATACAATGAGTACATTTATCGTGGGGAGTTGGGACATGTATGTAACACACTTTAACTTTTTACATCCCCTTGAACTCCCCCACCTCCAATTCTTGGTCCTTTTTCCATTTGCAAAAGCTGTATCTCCCTGTTTCCAAATATATATCTTTTCTTTTACTTTTTAATTTATTTATACTTTGGGTTTCTTATCTAAAAGAAACTATGTGGTATTTAAGCTTGTGTTTGTTTTATTTCGCTTGATATTATGTTCTCAAATTGGCTTCATTTGCCTACAAATGACTCAACTTATCCTTCTTTATAACAGAGTAGTACTCCACTGTATATAAATAAATACCATAATTTTGATATATATTTATCTTTTGATGGGTATATAGGCCAGTTCCAAGATTTAGATATTAAGAGTTGTGCTGCTATAACCCTGGGTATATATGTATGATTGTAATATGCATGATGCCTTTAACCCTTTCAGGAATATACCGAAGAGAAGAGTAGCTGGGTTGAGGGGAGTTGTATTTATTGGCCATTTGTACTTCTGAGAAGTTTCTATTCATTATATTTGCTCATGTTTTGTTTGACTCTTTTATTTTAGTGGGTAGCTAGTTTTTCCAGCACCATTTGTGAAAGACACCGTCTTTCCTCCAGTGTGTGTGATTGGCCCCTTTGTCAAAGATCAGATGACTGAATGTGCCTGGGTTATTTCTTCATCCTCCCTTCTATTTTATTAGTCCACATATCTATCTTTGTGCAAGTACCATGCTGCTTTCCTCACTATTGCTTTGCAATATAACTTGAAATCCAGGATTGTGACGCTTCAGGCTTTGTTCTTATTGCCAAGGATTGCTTCCTCTATTCTTGGTTCTCTTCTATTTCCATATGAATTTTGCAATTGTTTTTCCTAGTTCAATGAGGAATGCTGTTGGTCTTTTTATTGGGATTACATTAAATCTCTGCATCAGCTTTGGAAGTATGGTCATTTTGACAATACTGGTTCTCCCTACCCAAGAACAGGGCGCATCTTTTCATTTCTGACATCCTCTTTAATCCCTTTTTTCATAGTACTGTAGTTTTCTCCACAGAAGTCTTTCCCTTCTTTTGTTAGGTTAATTGCTACTATTTAATTCTTCTTGAAGCTATTGTGGTGTTGTTTTCCTAATTTCTTTTTCTGTGGGATCATTCTTGGTGTGCAGCAATGCTATTGATTTTTGTGTGTTGATTCTGTATCCTGCTATGTTGCTGAATTTGTTTATTGATTCTAAGAATATTTTGTGGAATTTTGAGGAGTCTTCTATGTAAAGGATCATGTCATCTACAAACAAGTATAGCTGATTTGTTCCTTTCCTACCTATATCCCCTTTATTTATTTCTCTTGCCTGATTGCTGGGGCTAATATTTCAAGTACTATATGATACAGGTGTGGTGATAGTGGAATCCTTGTCTTGCTCCTGATCTTAAAGGGAAAGCTTTCAACCTTTCCCTGTTTAATATGATATTGGCAACATGTTTGCCATAAAAGCTTTTATCACATTGATATAAGATCCTTCTCTAGTGATTTTCTTCCTGACTATATTTTTATCACAATGGAGGAACAATTTTGTCAAATGCTCTTTCTGTGCCTATTGAGATGCTCATGTGGTGTTTGTCCTTGCTTCCATTTTTATGATGTTTTCTATTTACTGATTTGCACAGATTGAACCATTCTTGCATCTTTGGAATGAAACCTACTTGGTCATTATGTGTGCTCTTTTTGATATTTTGTTGTATTCTTTCTGCTAGTATCTTTTTGAGGATTTTTATTTTCTTTAAAGAGACTGACCCATAGTTCTTTTTTGATTGGGTCTTTGCCTGGTTTTGGGATCCAAGTAATGCTAGCTTCCAGAAATGATTTGGCAGTAATTTTTACCTAATTTTATTAAAGTTCAAGGAGTATTGGCAATAGATCACTCAGGAAGTTTCTGTAGAATTCAGGGGTGAATCCATTGGGTCCTGTTCTTTTCTTAATTGGTAGGCTTTTTAAATACTGCCTCCATTTCATTGCTTACTTTTGGATAACTTGGGTTGTCTATAGCTTTATGATTCAGTTTTAGTAATTCATATGTATCTGGAAATATATCCATCTATTCTGGATTCTCCAATTTATTAGAGTACAGGTTTTCAAAGTAGTTAATAATACTTTTCTGTATTTCATTGGTATCTGTTGGATATTGCCATTTTTTATTTCTCATTGCATTGAAATGTGTTTCTTCTTTCCTTTTTTTTTTTTTTTTTTTTTTTGTTAAGACTAGCTAACCGTTTTCCTATTTTGCTTATTCCTTCAAGGAACCAGCTGTTTAACCCATTAGTTGTATTTGCAGTCTCAATTTCATTTTCTTCTCTGATCTTTAGAATTTTCTTCCTTGCACTAACTTTGGATTTGCACAGGTCTTATTTTTCTAGAATACTGACAAGAATTATTAGGGTATTTATTTGGGATTGCTGTTCATCTGATGTGGGCATTCATATCTATAAACTTCCTTCTTAGGACTGTTTTCACTGTGTCCCATAGGTTCTGGTATGCTGCACTGATATTATCATTGATTCTCACAAATGCCTAATTTTATTTTTGGTTTCATCTATGACCCATTGATTATTCAGGAATATTTTTAAATTTCTATGTGTGTGCAAAATTTGTGATTTTTTTTGTCATTGGTTTCTAGTTTCATTTTGCTATGATTTCATAATGGGATAATTTTGATTCTTTTGTTTTAACTTAAGCATGCATTATGGGCTTGAGTGTGGTCTATTTTGGAGTAAGTTCTGTGTACTATCGGAAAATGCGTATTCTGTTGTAGAGTGGAACACCCAGTGTTTATTAAATCCATTTGTTTAATGGCTTGGTTCAATTCTGACATGTCCTGGTTGACTTTTTTTTTTTTGTCTAGTTGATCTATTTGTCATGGTGGGATATTGAGTCTCCCACTATAATTGTGCTGATGTTTGTCTGATCTTTTATATCCAGTTGTGTTTGTTTTATAAAATTGGGTGTGCCCATGTTCTGTGCATATTTATATGTATAATTATTATCTCTTCCTCAGAACTGTTCTCTTAATCAACATGTAGTGACCTTCTTTGCCTCTTCTGATCACTCAAAGTCTATTTTGGCCAAAAACAGGACAATTCCTCCTATTGTTTTCAAGCTCCTGTGGCACACAATATGATTTTTCCTTCCTTTAGTTTTTAGCCTCTGAATTTCTTTTTGGGTTAAATATGTTTCTTATAAACAGTATACCATTGGGTTTTTGTTTTTGGTACCATCTGCCAATCTGTGCTTTTTGAGTGGGGAGTGAAGACCATTAATAATGAGTTATTTATTACTGCTCAGTATTATTTCCATTACTTCATCCTTTACCTGTTGCTGATGCCTTCTCTGTCCTCCTGCTTAACTGCTCACCCTACCTAGTATATTCATTCCACTGGGCTTCTGGGCATCTCTGAGTTCATTGTCTTTTTCTAGAATATTCTTGAGAATTTTGTTTTTGTTGAATTGGGTTTGTGGTCATGAATTTCCTTAGGTGCTCTTTGTCATGGAAATACCTTATTTCCTCAACAATTATGAAAGATAGATTCACCTGATATATCAGTCTGGGTTGGAAATTGTTTTCTTTTGGGGCTTGAAACACTTCACCCCAATGTTTCTTGGCCTTTAATGTTTGTATTCAGAAGTCTGCAATAATTCCTAGGTTCCCCTTGATAAGTGATTCGTTGAGTTTCTCTAACAATAAATACTGTCCTTCTGTTGGACTGTGGGATTTTGATTATGGTGCATCATGGAGAAGTTCTTTTCTGTTCATGGCTGTTTGAGATTCTAATATGTCTCTTATTTATGTTGAATTCTTTCTCCATGCTTAGAGTGTTTTCTGCTATTATCTCTCTAAGCAGATTTTTATACCATTTGTGCTGTCTTTTGATTTGTCACTAATTCCAATTAATCTTGGATTAGTCTTTTTTATATCACCTATCAGGTGTTGTATCCATTTTTCATGTTCTCTGGTTGTTTTCAAGCTATCTCGGAGTATATTGCTACCTGCATCAGCCCTCGCGTCTAGTTCTGACACTCCTCACATCGATCACTTCTGCTTTCAGCAGAAGTTTTATTACCTGGATTTCTGTTTGGTACATTTTTGTGGAGTCCAATTTTCTGCCAAACTCGTTGTTCATGTTTTGTATCATTTTGTTTAGTTCAGTTGGTCTTTGATTGGTGTCTTCTATAAACTCACTAATTATTGTTTATTAAGTCCATTATTTGTTTAGTTGTGTCATATTTGAACTCACTACACACCTTATCATCTTCTTTGTTTCCTCCTTTATCATTTCATACAGTTCAGCTGTTTGGCTTTTGATTTTCTCTATATCAGTGCCCCTTGGGTAAGCTTAGAGGGAGTAAATGTTTTTGGAAGCATGTTGTTGTTGTTCTTGCCTGTCTTGCCATGTTTGTATTGTTTATTTTTCCTTTGTTTCTTTGTTTTTGTGTCCTGAGAGTATGGGTCAATTATAGTGGAAAGATTTTGTTGCTTGAATGGAGATCTTTTTAGTTAGTATCTGCTTTCTCTATAATTTCTAGTTTTCTTGTCAGGTCCTTCTCAAGTTCCCAAGATTTACTTTTCTTCACCAAGTTGTTTTCCACATGTCTCATTTCTAACTCAAGAGAGTCTGTATTTTGCTGCTGGTCTTTCCTCTGCCAATTTTAATCTCAGGAATCTAGCGGTGAAGCTTTCAATCTCTTCTGAGAAAAATCATAGAATTCCTAATAAGAATTCTCTCCCTAATTTTAGTGGCTTGGTCTCCAACTAGTAGTATGATAATAAAGCATATTTCTCATATACAAGTTGATGCAAAGAATTTAGGTACTCTGATTTCCTTGGAGAATATTATATGAATATAGGTATTTCTTCTACAAAAACTTCCAAAAGTTGCTCCTTATGAAGTAGATTTGTGAAGTCTTACAACTGAAGTATAGTTAACAAACTAATACACGCATTTTTTAAAAAATCATTATGATGAGCTACTGATACAAAATTATGCTAAATTCTATCTCTTGCTTTTCTTTTATAGATGCATAGCTTATTTTTGTTAAATTGCATTATTTCCTTTAATTGAAACTCATTTGCTATGGAAATTTAAACGAGTCATGTCAGTGGTAATGACAAGAGCCATTGCTAAGAAGGAAAATAACAGAAGGTGGGAGAGATTAGGGTGAATAGCAAAAGCGTGTGAATGGTAGAGTGAATGGCACAAGTTGTGGTGGTGAACTGAGATGACAACGAACAAACAGAACACTCGACAAGCAGAAGCCTAGGACCTCGCCCAATCAAGATATTAATGTGAAAAGATTTATATTAAGGAAGAAGTGACTGTAACTCCAGAGGAACATTTTCAAGGGCAGCACTGCTAAATGGAGGAAAAGGGAGCTACTATTGTGCATCTAAGTTTGACTCTTGGAAATTCAATTTTTGTGTTATTCAACAAATGCTAACTGATGACATTTTTGTACAAATTATTCTGTGAGTCCTGGGGTGAACAAAATAAACACTTCTCTAATCTCGTGGAGCTTATGTTATGGCAGGGTGGTTGGCAGGGGCAGATCAAATACTATCAACAAGTAATGTGATTAAGAAGTAAGCACATGAATCATTAAGGATTATAATAGCAGTATTAAAGACATAGTGTTATAAAGCTTGCTAAGAAGTAGAATAGGGAGAATAGATCTGTTTTTAGAAAGAGTAGTCAGGAAGATTACCTAGAGCATGAAGGATGAGAGAGTGACAGCCATGAGAAAAGGGGAGCAAGCACTTTTTGGACAAAGGACACAGCATGTGCAAAGATCCAGAGGTAAGAAAAAGTCAACTTATTCAAAGAACTACCAAAAAAAAAAAAAAACCCATGTGACTGCAAACTTGTGCAGCTCCTGGAGTTGCCAGCTCTCCAAGGCAGTTTATCCCACAGCTAACAATGAGCTTGAAATCATAGCGTCCTGGAGTGTCTCACTTATCCCTCTTCTTTCACTTTCATTTGAGATATACTGGTCTCAGCTGGTGATAAATAGGAAGAAATTTTTCCTCAGAAGTTATTTTTGTTTGGTTTTGTTTTAGTGTAATGATAGACTTCAAATATAAGAAACACCAGGAAGTTGTTTAATCAGTGAATATGCATTTGTGTGTGTGTCCATAAAAGCCCACCCACCTAAGAATTGCTGGTCCTTGTTCATGAGGTTACCATGGCAGCCACCTTTTAAAGCATAGCTCCTTTACCCTGTAGCTGTGTGTGCCCTGCTGGGTCTCCGTGGAGCGAAGTCTATAGAGAGCCACAGCTAGAGGGAGTCAGTAGGCACTCAGACCTGCTGAGAGAACAAAATATACAACATTCAATTAATTATGTGGTCTGAAGTCAATTTCCCCCTTGTATTTGTTGGTGGTAATGCTAATATTTAGAAAATCCATTATTTCAGATGTGAAAAAGGTTTGAAGCTTGGCCCACAAACAAGGAATACAAAAAAAATCACATTTCTTTATTTCCTTTCTAAGAATGTAAATGAAACTCAACTTCGTCCTTCCAGGTGGTGGGAAATTCATTGTCAGTCATGACAGGGTTGGGGTTTTTACCACTCACTGCCACCTCCAACCAGGATCACTCCAGGGTCTCCTGGTATCATTTAGAAAGGGCACAAATGACGTTCCCTGAAGGCTCAGAATGAGGACCCCAGGATTTGTTTCCTTGTTCTTTCACTTATAAGTATGAGACATTGGATAACTTACTTAACCTTTCTGATGAAAAACAGAGATAATTAGAGTTAACTACCTCATAAGGGTTTTTGTGTGCTAAAATTATTAATATATGAAGTTCTCAGAATAAAGTCTGGTGCTTAATTGTGCAGTAAATACTTATCACTACCACCATGATCATTATTGCATGGTGAAAGTATGGATCTGGGTGCTGTCTCCAGTAGCTGGTCCACTCTGGTTATTGGAGCTGCTCAGTCTTGCAACTCAAAGGATTTCCTCATACCCCAGGACCCTGTTTCTCCCCAATAAAAGCTCTTAAGCCTCTGAGTTACAGTCCCCATTCTAGGACACTGCCCTGGAATGAAGTTCAGCCCCACCAACACTTCGGCCATTCCCAGGAATCTCTTCACAAGCATGTTAAGATCCTGGAGGCCCTCTTCTCCCTGTCAGAACACTCAAAAAAATCTTCAATGAGTTTAATCTTAAGAACAAAACTGAACTAAGGAGCTAGTAGAACCTTCCAGCAATGTTTGTTGCTTGCAGGAAGGTAGTTATCTTCTGGGGGGAGAAGTTCAGGATGTGATATAAGTAGATGATAAACACGTCCCTTTATTTTCCTGGTACACTGACTCTGTCACACTTGCTTACTCACACTGACACATGCTCCAAAACACGTTTAATTTTATGTGAATGATAGCAGTTTCACAGGTGAAAACTGCTGGTGCTCAGTAATAGTGACTGCTTAGGTCAGATTCTGCTGAGGCTCCAGGATGGAAGAGCAAAAGGATTGGAAATATAAGAGAGATAGAGAGACAGAGACAGAGACAGAGACAGAGACAGGGACAGAGACAGAGAGACAAAGACAGAAACAGAGAGACAAAGACAGAAGACAGAAGACAGAGACTGGGAATCCCTAAATAACTGGACAGTGTAGTTTGCAACCTTTACCTGAATTTGGGCACCACCAGTATTTGGAGATTCACGCCCTTCCAAAACAAATACTGACACAACTGCAGTATAGATAATGATGAACCAAGCAAACTAGGAGGAGACTGGATACACAAGGGCTGCACAGAAGGACACGGCAGATTCAGAATATCTGTGATGAGCAGAAATTATGGGATTGGTTAAAGGAGGAGAATCCAGGCAGGAAGCCAGGAGGACGGTCATCCATGGAGCATTTGGAGAGCAGACAAGTGGCCGCTCCAGGTGGGGAGAAGAGAAAGCCACGGCACTGAGGAGGAGACATGGAGACACCAGTCACAGACAATGCCTAGAAACTGCATCAACCCACCTCAGAACCCTGACACTGATAGCGTTGCATTACCTTCAATTGGCGTGCAGTGCTAAAAACACTCTTAGATTTTTTTCCATGTAATTGTCTCTAATTTTATTTATAATAATGCTGTCAGTTTGCTTCCCAGACCCATGCCTTGTCCACCTGTTTGGAGAAAATGGAGCAGAGGGAACAAGAAGAACAAAACGTAGCTCTGGAGTAGTGGCATCTCTGCCCTGTTCTATGGCTTTTTGTCACTTGGTATTACAGTACTGTCCTCAGTACTTCCATAGCCAGGCAGATGGAGAGTGACATGGGGCTAAGGAAGTGGACTCACTTGTTCCCTCTCTTCCCTTATCTGCTCCCTGCTCCCCATCCCAGGTACCCCTATACCAATGACCCCTTGAAGGGATGAGGGGTGGGTGGAGAGAGGGGAGAAGCCCACTTTTCTGAGATCCTCTGCATTATCCAGGACAGAAGGGACCAGGCATCATTTCCAGAGGGAGGCTCTACAGTGAGACTTTGTGCATCCCAGGTGTCCTTGGTGAAGTTCTCACAGTGCCCAGGTTCATGAACCCTTTCCTACACCCTACTAGCCATGGCATCACCTCCTTTTGGATAAAAGGCAACCTTTTGCTCAGTGACAGTGGATTTCTAGTAAAGCCAGCCAATGCCTTTCTTTTAGCTTGTCTTAAATGTCTCCACAACAATATACAGGCACGGTTCATGTCCCTTCGAGCCCATACAGAGCAGGGGTCTCAGTGGATTCTCCACCTCTGCCTCCCCCACCCTTCCACATGCAAGGCAATGTCACCACAACACGCAGCTATGCACCACCTGAAGACAGATGAGGGGGAGTCCCCTATGTGCTGAGAAATCCTGATTACTGGATAAAGAAGGACTACTGTGATCTGTATTTATTACTGTAACAGAGGTCACTCTGAAGCCTGGAAAGTAGTTCAGCTGTAGGACACAGAAGGAATGTGGACTCCAGGTTTACTACTTGCTCTATCTTACTTTGAAGAAGTTATTTAACCTCCCTTGCATCTCAGTTTCCTCATATATAAAATCAGGATAATTGCAAGACCTATTTCACAAGGTTAGCGTGAGGAGTTAATGAAAGCATGTGTACAAAGCTTGCAGCAAGATGCCTGGCCTAGAACAGACACTCAAATACTAGCTCTCTCCCTTTGCATTTCCTTTTCTTTGAAAAGATCACCACCTTTCCTTCTTTCTGGCTTGAAAGTCACATTATAAAAATCACTTCTTTAAGTTGAGGCAAAGACGTCACCTAGAGGACATAATAACTGAATGTCCCTGAATTACTGGGGAGAGAAAAAGGATGGAGGTTTTAACCTTTTTCTCAAGAACACATTAGCCTGGATTTGGTTTTAGTAAACAAATAGTGTGTCTACTACTTATCTTATTAGCCAGTTTTGAGGAACTAGTAAGAATGGCCTCCGGAGAATGGGGCTTCAGACCTGTATGTGTGCAAATTTTGATGAAGGAAAAGTCTTGAGATTCCTGGAGCTTAGAAAATTGTGCAGGCAGAACAGGTCCAAGATAGAAATGAGGGAAGGAGGAAAGTCTACTGGACCCCAACCAAGTGGAGACTATCAGGTCATAGGGAGGAGAAAATGAAGACACGGTTCTCTGAATTTAGCTCTGCCTAGAATTAGCTGGTAGTCTGAATGAGAAGATGAAATAAAATAAGACAAATCATTAATTGTGTCAGCAAGTAGATATTTTAACTCACTCTGCTCAGATATGTCAATAAGAACTTACAAGCAATACTTCTTGTTGTCTAAGAATTAACTATACTCTCTTTCAGTGATAGGATTTATCTAAGACAAGATAATTGAATTCAATTCAGCCAGCATCTATCATTCCCTTATTAGGGGTCTTCATCCTACCAGTCTCTGTAGTGAAAGGAATTCAATCTTGTCTCCACTAAAAGCCAATTCTGAAAGGCTGCACACAACTCAGGAGTAATGTGCTGTTTACATCTGTGATGATATTTACACAGAATTTATTGTTCTTATAGTTGAAACTGTCACATAGACGAGACAGAAAACAAGCTCTAGTGACTAACATAGAGCTTTTTTACACTGTTCAAGGTCAAGTGTTCTCCAGGTGTCTTATCTGGAACAGAGGATGGCTGGCGAGTTTATGGTCCTCTAAATCCTATGGCCAGTGCTGTGCTAGTTGGATCCCAATGGACTGAAGGGCCATGGAAGATGCAGATGTTCGGATTGCACAGAGAACTGCAGACAAGCATGAGCTACATGAAAGACTTCAACAGCGAGTGAGGAGAGATCTGTGCAATCACAAATGCAGAGGGAAATCAAGGTTCTTATTAACTGTGAGGGTCTTTGTAGGGCAGCTGAGAAGAAAGAACATTCCTGACGTGGTGAGTTAATACCCTAGGTGGAAATTAGCAGAGGTTTTCAAGTGCACCTATACAAGACAAAGGTGTCCAGAAAGTAATTCATTCTACTAGTTCACCTCAAAAACTTTGATACTTTAATTTCTGGTGTTTTGTTGCCATTTCTCTCTAGCATTGTTCATTTCTTTACACATGGATAGTTGAGTCTAGCCTATATTAAGTCTATGATGTGCAAGTGTTCCTCTTATATTTTTTGTACATAATTCTCCTAGTGTAGTGGCTTACAGATTATAGGAACTGGGTTCATGTGGTTGGCTGAATAATTGAAGACGCTCAGTGCTTGAGAGATGGACGGCCCAGGCTTACTTAGCCACTTGCTAGTGTTGCGGCATCTTTTCTACATTCTCATCTGATCATTGATCAGAAAATCATCCTATTAAACTTTAGAAATAACCTTGGTTGCACTGGAACTCTGTCTGTATATCTTGGTTGTTTTAGGAAAGACGTTCATACCATACCACTAAGGTAGAAATAACTGTATTTAATTCTTCAGGCTGAATAACTGCATTAGATTCTTAATAACCATAATAATAACAGCTATCACTTGTGAAGGTACAGAAATAAGCACTTTGCCATCATTATCTTTTATAAACTTAATGATAACTCTTAATACAGACATTACTTCTCCCACTTTATGAGGCATTGAATATGAAGAATCTAATGAGTTCAAAGAAGTTAAGTGGTGTGTGCACAGTTCCACAACTAGTAGGTGGTAAATGAGAACCAATGTTTATGGGTTCTTGTTCCCCACACTATACTTAAACCTGAAAAAATTCACAGTTTTGTATTTTTAGTCTCTATTAATAAAACAGCTTCAAATGTTATAGCATAATTCCAATTACATTTTTAGGAAGCTTCAACTGGTCTTCATTACTTTTAACACTGGGTACAAAGTTCTCAGCCTGGCATGCATGACCCTGTCTAATATGGATTACAAGCTTTTGCTTCTGATTAGTGATTACCACCTACATTTTTCCTCCACTCCATTACTTGTTCTAAATTTTGTTCCCTAAATAGTCTAATGGTATTTTTTTTCTCCCTCTTGCCTTTGTCCATGCAGTGTCTTTGTCCAAAATGACCTTTCCTGCCTTGTACACGTTCTACTTCACCTCATTCTTTTATACCCATCTCAAATGTCTACAGATCTACTTGATTCCTTACTTTCAATCTATGCCACATTGAAACTTTATTAGAACTATCTTGTTTTAAGCATCTGTATTTTACCTTTTGGCCATATATTGAGCTCTTCGACAATAGAAACTCTTATTTTAGTAATCACAGTTCCCACAATACCAAAAGCAGGGGTTCTCAACATAAGAAGCAGCATCACCAAAAAAATCAGAAATGCAAATGTTCAGACCCCAATGAAGATCTACTGAATCCAAAACTGTGGTGAAGGGATTCAGCAACCATATTTTAACATTTTATGTTTAAATAATTATGGATTAAAAGGAAAGCACAGGGGCTGAGGATTTAGCTCAGCGGAAAGTGCCTGACTGGCAAGCGCAAAGTCATGAGTTCAGTTCCTGGTACTGGAGAAAAAAAAACAAAAAACAAAAAAAAAAAAAGGAAAGCACAAATAAATGTATACCCAGCCTCCCTAGAGTTTGGAATGTCTCTCAAAGGCCCATGTATAAAAGGCTTGATCCTCAGCTCTATTGGAAGGTGATGAAAATCTTTAAAAAAAGCATCCTAGAAGGAGATTTTAGGTCACTAAAAATATACTCCCAAAGGGGATGTTGGGACACAGATCTTTTCCTTCCTTTCTTTCATTTCCAGGCCCTTAGATAAGGGGAACCTTTCCCACATACTCCCACCACAATGTAATACCTCACCACTAACCCAGAAAGCAATGGAGCCAACCAACCATGGACTGAAACCTCCAAAACTGTAATCCAAAATAAACCTCTTCTTACGTTGATTATCTCAGGTATTGTGCTACAGTAATGGAAAGTTAATATACTTCCCCATGTTAACATTATGTGTAACTATAAAACCATATCAAAACCAAGAAATTAACATTATCATAATCCCTAGAGCTTTAGATTTCACCATGGGTGTGCGTAGTAGTAGCACAGAAACAATTTTATCACATGTCCCTTTACAACACTACCACTTCTCAAGATGCTAAACTGTGCCATCACCTCAAAATCCCCTCTTGATCCCCTTTTGTAGTCACATCTATCCCTCTTCTCATCCTGAACCCTTGCCAACTACTAATCTGTTCTCTAATTGTGTCAGTTCATAGATGATGCATAAATGGGGTCATAAGGTATTATATTTCTTGATACTGGCTTTTTCTCACCATTTCCTTGGAGTTTACCCCTGTGCTGTGTGTCCATGATGCTGTGGTCTGAATATTACATTCCCCCAACATTTATATGTTGAAACCTAATTCCTTCTACAGGTATTGAGATAGAAACTTGGGAAATGAGTAGAGTATGAAAGCTCTACCCTCATAAAAGCACTTAGTATCCTTGTAAAAGAAGCCTAAGAGTATTTGTTTCTACCCTTCTTCCAGGTGAGGGTGCTGCAAAAGGTCCCACTTATAAAGCAAAGAGCAACCCTCAACAGACACCCACTGCCAGTGCTTTGATCTTGAATTTCCCAGCTTCCTGACTTTTGAGCAATAAATTTATCTTCCTTATAAATTTCTCAGTTGAAGGTATTTTATTACAGCAGCCCAAATGGTCTAAGACACCTGATATAAAGGTACAGCAGGTTGCCTCACCATTCACTGTCTGGAGGATAATTTGAGAAGTTTCCTATTTGGTGCTATTAAGAACAAAGCTTCTGGGGGCTGGGGATTTAGCTCAGCGGCAAA
>NW_004955471.1:4781135-4794597 GCF_000276665.1 Chinchilla lanigera
AAAAAAAAAAAAAAAAAAAAAAAAGAACAAAGCTTCTGCTAACATTGATGTAAAAGTTTCTGTGTGCAAATAAGTTTTCATTTTTATGAGTATATTCCCAATAGTGTAATTGCTGGATTGAGTGTTATGTTCATTTTTAATTTCAAAAGGAATGACCAAACTATTTCCCAGAGTAGCCGCAACATTTTACATTCCCATCAGCAATATGTGAGTGATCTAGTTTCTTTAAGTACTCTCCAGGATTTGGTGTCTGTCTATCATCTATCTATCTATCTATCTATCTATTAGCTTTTAGTTATTTTGATAGGTATGGAGGGAGCTCTTTATTGTTTTAATTCAAATTTATCTAATAGCTAATGACATTATATATATATAATTTTTCTTGTCTTATTGCATTAACCAGGACTCTAAACACAATGTTTAGTAAAAGAAGTGAAAGACCTCCTTAATGGTGAAAGTGTAATGTTCATTTTTGTTGATGCTCTCTATGAATTTGAAGAAGTTTCTCCTATTTTCCTAATGAACTATCATAAATGTCCATTGAATTCTGCCAAGTACTTTTTCTGGTATGAATGTGTGATTTTGTTTTTAGTCTGTTAAGGTGTGTTGCCCTGGTTGAGTTTCAGATGTTGAACCAGCTTTGTATACCTGGATAAACTCTTCTGTGATATGGTTGTATTATTATTTTTTATACACTGTTGGATTTATTTGCTAAATTTTCTTGAGAATTTTTATACCACAGTTCATAATAGATAATAATTTCTACTTTTCTTTGGAGCACATCTGTCTAGTTTTGGTAGCAGGGAAATATTATCCTCAAAAGAAATGAGATGGAACATGTTCCTTCTTACTTTTCTGCAAGATACTATGCAAAATTTGTGTTCTGTCTTCAAATAACTAGTAAAATTCTAACAGCCTTGATTATTTTTGTTGAGTTTTTAAGTAACAAATTCAATTTCTGTAGTTTTTTCATTTTTTTGTTTGTTTGTTTGTTTGTTTGTTTTGAGATAGGGTCTCGCTATGCAGTTCAGGCTGGACTTGAGCTCACTTTGTAGCCCAGGCTGGTCTTGAACTCACAATGATCCTCCTGCCTCAGTCTCCCAAGAGCTGGGATTACAGGCATGTGCCACCACGCCTGGCTTAATTTCTTTAGTTAGTAACGTTAGTTATTATTAGTTGTCTATATTTCTGAGTTTTAGTAGATTGTTGTTTTTGAGGAATTATCAATTTCCTCTAAATTGTTTAATATGCATATAAAATTGCTCACATAGCTGTTTTTTGATGGCCTTCGTATTGCTAATGATATTCTGGTCAATATAAATATTGGTGAGTTTTTTCTTTATTTTTAATCAGTCTTACTAGAAGTTTTTCAACTTTATTTTTTTTTTTCAAACAACCAGCTTCTTGCTTCACTAACTTTCTCCTAGTATTTTCTTATTTTAAATTCCACTGAATTCTGCCTCTTGATATTGTCTATCCATCCTTCTGCTTGCTTTGAACTTGTTTTTATTTTACCTTTCAAATTTCATAAGGTAGGCACTTAGCGTGCTGTTTAATTTTGGCAACTGTAGTGGGCCACGGAGTTTCCAGATATTCAGTTAAACGTTATTTGTTGTATCTCTGAGGGCATTTTGAGTGACATCTGAATCTGAGTCCGTAAGGTGAGTAAAGGAGATTCCCTCCTCAGTGTGGGTGAGCATCACCTAAGCCACAGACGACTAGCACAGAGAGAAAGAAAGAAGAAAGAAAGAAAAGAAAGAAAGAAAGAAAGAAAGAAAGAAAGAAAGAAAGAAAGAAAGAAAGAAGAAAGAAAGAAGAGAAAGAAAGAAAGAAAGAAAGAAAAGAAAGAAAAGAAAGATAAAATAGCACAAAAAGGCAGAAAAACAGACAATTCTCTCACACTCTCCCTCTCACTCTCTCCCCGTCCCTTCCTCCCTCCCCTACTATTTGAGCTGAAACACCAGTCTCCTGCCATAGTACTAGCGCTTACACTATTGGACATCCAGCTTCTCAGCCTTTCAAATGCAAACTTATACCTTGCGCTCAAATCCTTGGGCTCAGACCCAGACTGTAACTGGCTTTCCTTGGTCCTCAGCTTGGAAATAACAGATCACGAGATTTTTCAACTTCCAGAATCCCATGAGAGGGAATACTTATAATACATCTCTTTCCAGACATACAGAGCTGGATGGACAGACAGACAGACAGATATCACATATTGGCCCTGTTTCTGGAAAAGCCTAATCCAGTTAGATTATTGACTTGCCATTGTCCCTCTTCTCTAACCCAAGCATTGAACCCCTCATCACTGCCTTCGCTGCATCCCCCCAGTTCGGTAGGTTGTGCTTTAAATTTTTGTTTAATCTTATGTATTTTTTTAATTCCCTTTGAGATTTCCTCTTTACTCATAGGTTGTTGAAAAGTAGATTATTTAATTTCTAAGTGTTCAGAGATTTTCCTGTTGTCTTTTTCAGTGATTTTTAGTTTCATTCCATCATGATTAGAATGCTCACTTTAATGTGATTTTAATTCTTTAAATTCTTAATGTTTGTGTTATGAGCCAGCATATGGCTTATCTTGGGGCATGTTCCACTGTGCTTGAAAAGAATATATATCACGTGTGTGGGGGATAGCACTTTCTATAAATGTGAATTAAATGCTATTGTTTGATGGGATTGTGCCTCAGTGGTAACCCCCTAATATCCTGTCTAGTAGTTCTATTAGGGTTTCAGAGCACAGTGTTGAGGTCTCCAATCAAATGCAATCTGAGTTTTAATCTCCCTCAGGCAATTCTGATGTGCACTAAAGATTGAGAATCACTGGCCTAGCACAGACTAAGTCAAAATTACTTGAGTTGAATAAAATTTCACTTTTATAGACTGTAAATTAGATTTGTTCTATTTTAAACTTGATAATATGTTCAGTAACTATAGAAAATTATTCTAAGTTAGGAAGGTAAGGCTATAATGGAAGCTGTCACTTCAAGTGCTTTTCTGTATATCACTAAAGTAAACAATCACTTGATCCACAGCTACCTCTCGTGGAGACAGAGATTTATTCCAAGCAGCACTGTACATGGGGAATGCCTGGAAAGCTTTGGAGTTTTAACTAAAGCCAAGTTTTAAACTTAAATCCCAATTTTAAACTTAAACGGAGACCCACTTGACACCTTACCCTATTGTTTCTGAGACTGGTCAGTGCATTTACATATATATTCAATCAATGAATATTGATCACATCCTCTTATGATCTAAGAATTCTACCAAGTACTAGAAATAGAGCAGAGAGTAAGACACAGAATTCATTACACATTCAAATAATGATTATAATCGTAATTGTAATAAATGCCATTTAAAAATATGTTACAGTGCTAATATATAACAGTAGGCTTAGCCTTATTCCAGGTCAGGACAGGACTTTTGTGATAAACTGACAAGTAATCTGAGATTTAAAGGATGAGTCAGGGCTGGGGTATAGCTCAGTGATAAGTGTTTGTCTAGCACTGGGTTCAATCAACAGCAATACAGAAAAGAAAAAGAAAGGAAGAGGGTGGTGAGAGGGAAGGAAAAGAAGAGGGAGAGGGTGGGATGGAGAGGGAAGGAAGAGAGAAACCAGGTATGGTCCAGTGAAGAAGAAGAAGAAAATGAGTGCTGTAGTTTGGATCTCAAATGACCCCAAAAAAGGTTTGTTCCCTGAGTGGCACTTTTGAGAAATAGTAGGGCATTTAAGAAGTGAGGCCTAAGACACCTGGGAGGCAGGCCACAGGTGCCCAGGAAGCGGCACAGAGACGCATGCCAGCCCTCGGGCCAGCCGCCACCACACTGTAGAGAACCACCATGCCACAGAGAAGCACCGACACAATAGGCCCACCTAGAGACATGCGTGAACCATCCCAACATGGAGAAACCTGTGGGAAAACATGCCACATGGCAGGTCGCTCTTGGCCCTGCCCTTGAGACCCAGAAAGGTCCAGGGTCAGCGGAGGAGCAGCCGCTGAACAAGGACTCAGAGAACAGGACAGTACCAATGCCCAATGACTCAGAGGTCAAGCTGACTGGGGACACCAGAGCCATTCGGGAGCTGGAAACCAGGAGGACCTTGTGCAATACCTGGGGAGACCCCCTGGAAGCCATTCTCCCCCTAACTGTGAAGGCTGCAGTCGGGGAGCATGTGGACCTCCAGAGAGGTCTGCACAGAGACTTCATGGATTACATGGGTGCCCAATATTCAGATTCTGAAGAACCGCCTTCATGGAGAAGGTATGTGTCTAGGTTACCTGCCTGGGACACTTTGCACCCGGTGGTGCTGAGACTGACTAGTGGGCTGAGGACTTCATCTACATATTCCTGCCACCTATTTTGACAGTTGGGGAGAGAACACTAAGTGGTTGTGGGGTCCCAACGGGCTAGGAGACTGGAGAGACAATTGGCGTGGGTGCTCCGTTGACAGCTGAGATGGAGGCCCAAAAAAAAAAAAAAAAAAAAAAAAAAAACACTCTGCTTTCTTAGATCACTTACAAGAAGCATTGATAAAGCATACTTCCCTAGATCCCAGTTCAGTAGAGGGACAAACTATTCTTAAAGATAAATTTATTACTCAATCAGCCCCAGATAGTAGAAAAAAGATACAAAAAATGACTTTTGCCCCAAAGAGCTCACTTGAGATGTTAGTAAGAATTGCCTCCTCAGTATTTTATAGCCATGAGGAGGAGGAGGCCAAGGAGAGAAAACAAAGAGACCGAGAAAAAACAGCTTCCTTTGTTGCAGCACTAAGAGAAACAAACCCTAAGTCTGATTCTCGGGGCCCCAAGAAGAACTCATTGACTGCGTTCATCTGCTACCACTATCCAAAGCCAGGCCACCTCAAAAGGGACTGCCCTAAGAAGCCCCCTGAATGCAAAGGTGACCACTAGAGGTCGGACTGCCCTCTGAAACAAAGGTACCAGAGCTCAGACGCATCCTACCAGCTGGTCCAACAGGAATGAAGGGGCCTGGGGCATACTCTGACTTCTCCCTCTGGCCAGACCATAACCTCCATGGAGAAGCCCCAGGTAATCATGACTATAGAGGAAAAAGTAAACAGCCTATTGCTGGACACTGGTGCTAGTCTCTCAGTTCTTCTTTTCAATCCTGGCCTTCCTTCCAGCCGTCACACCTCAGTGAAAGGAGTCACTGGTGAGGAGGTAATCTGCTATTTTTCACAACCCTTAGGCTGTAACTACTTGTTAGATCTTTCTTGCATATCTCTGTTTTCCTGAGAAACCACTTTGAAGATACCAACATGTATTACAGAGCCATTGATAATTTCCTACTAATCTGTCCATAACTCTGTAATGTTTCTATTGTTCCTATGCTATTTCATAAATGGATGTATGTTTATTACTATGTGTTTCCAACAACAACCATTGAGAATAGTCAATGATTATTTAATTGATCACTCATGTATAGCTCTATTTGTTTTCTCTAGAGACCACTTTGAAGAAACCAAATATAGTACAACAACCATTGATAATTTCCTACCACTTTTGTCTGTAACTCACTATTATATGTCTATTTGTTTTCCTGAGAAACTATCTTAAAGATACCAATAGGTAAAATAACAACCATTGATAATGTCCTACCACTTTGTCTGTAATTCGGTAAATCCCCCTACTACTATGTTATCCTTTTTTACTCTTTAAAATAAAAAAATTTTAAAAAAACAAGTGAGGCCTAGTGGAAGGTTTTTAATCACTGAGAGTGCGTCCTTGAAGGGAACTGTGAAACACCACCACTTCCTCTTCCTCTTCTTCTGCATCCAGCCATGAGGTGAACAGTTTCCCGCTGCCATGATGCACTGCCCCATCACAGGTCCAAACCAAAGGGGCCAACTCAGCATGCATTGGAACCTCCAAACTGTTAAGCCCAAATTATTTACAAGATTTGTTGCAGTAACAGGAAGCTGACCAATACAGTGAGGTTAAACATCAAGGAAACTACCTTTGCCAAAAACTAAAAGAAATAGTTGAGCTTGTACTGAGAGTGGACTAAAGATGCACCAATAAACACAGCCAGGACAGTGCGAGAACTGAAGGAGGTGCTCATCTACCTGAAGTGGTCTCTGTGGAAATCATGGCTTCCAGCCCACTCAAGAGGATCTTGCCAAGTCAGTGAGACTGAGCACCTGTAAAGTCACAATGAGCTCCATTTACCAGACCCAACTGTGCTCTGGGAACAGTACCAGGAACCTTCTGAACATTCACTCCTGTAATTTCTTGGGTTTGCACCAACACAGTTTGGTTTCTACTGGAATGAAGGTCATGAGAGGCAATGAACAACATGTAAATGGTGAAATTCTCAAATTCTCATAGCCCCTGGGCATTGGAAGAGGAGAAGAAAGTAATCCAGAGATAGGAAAGAAAATTAGCATTTGTGGAGTGCTTACTACACACCAGGCACTAGAGTAAGAGTTTGGCATACGTTATCTGTGTTTTTATCCCTTCTGATCTCCACAATACCCCAGGAAATGAGCATTATTTTTCCCACTTTAAAACATGGAAAGCAAGACTTGAAAAAGGCAAGAGATTTGCTCAAAGTGAAAGAAAGTAAACAGTCAGGAGCTGAATGTGGGATTTTGTGTGGAAGAATAGCTATATGCAAACAAGCTGGGCAGGTTTATAACTTCACCTATTTCCCTGAGATCTATGCTCCTCCCACAGATACTGGTCCTCTTTTTTCTTCTACTCCCATTGTTTTGTTTTGCTTTTTCTTTCCACTTCTCTCCTGATCAACTTCCAGGCTCACTATAACCCTGTCCTTGGTGTCTGTCTCTATCTGGTTCCTCCCTTTTATATCCATCAAAACTTTTGGAATATTCAAAGCCCAAAGCAGGATTTTCTCCTCCAAGGCCTGAAAGTCTAGTATATAAATATAGTGTTGAAAATTGCAATGCCAACCATATCCCTCTAAGATAATTCAAAGCCATTATTTTGCCTACTTCCTTTATTATGGTGATGTAGACAGCATCTCAGGACTCAGCAGTCTAAAGGAAACATTTTGTAGCTCAGCTACTGATATATTATTCTGTTTCAGTATCTTATTGCTGCTGTATTATTATGATTTTATTTGGATTCTAATAGGACTTTTGGGGAATGTGAGATCTATAAAACATATTTATGCAGCTGCAATAAAAGAATTGATATGGCTATGAAGGGAGAAAAGAGGAACAAAACATCCAAAAATGCTGTGAGTTACCGTGGATATTCCACTTCTGCTGTCCGGGATGGAATGCATACAGGAACAACTTCTTAAAGCAGACAGATCAAAATTGAAAAGCCAAAATAGAATTTTAGCTAGGAATAAAATTGTATGTAGTGTTTTTGTTCTTTTTTCTCTTCTAGACAGAACATATATAAACTCCAGAAAAAAATGTTTTCTAAATTTTAGTGTACATATTTATACTGACTTGAAATTTTAATCAGTTTTTTAAAACATAATTTATCTTGTTGGGTTTTTTTTTTTGTCTTTTTGAGACAGAGTCGCACTATGCAGTTCAGGCTGGCCTTGAGCTCACTTAGTTTTAAACTTGAATCTAGGCAAATGTTCCAATATTTTACATTTTTTTTTGTTTCTTTCCTTTTTCTTTTTTTTTTAAGACAAGGTTTTGCTATGCAATACAGGCTGGTCTTGAACTCACTTTACAGCCCAAGCTAGTCTCAAATTTGTGGTGACCTTCCTGCCTCAGCCTCCCAAGTGCTGAGGCTGCAGATGTACACTATCATGCTTGGCTACATTTTGTTTTGTATTCTATGAGGTGATTATTTCTCTCCAAAATTTCTAATAACATTCTTAAGGACTTTAACATCTGCTCTGATTAAAATTAACTTATAATAAATGATAATACACAGAATATTTATTTATGAACATAATAAAATATATCACAATTCAAAAGCTGTCTTTATTCTTAATGGTGAAATATAAGAAATATCTCCTGAAAGTCAGAAACAAGATGGGAATGTCCACTTTCACCATCACTACTCAGTGTTTTTTCTGTACATACCCACCAAGCAGTTAGAAAGGAAGATACTACAGGATTTGTATGTGGTGGTATTATATACCAGGGATACCAGGAAGAATCAAGGAAAAAGGATTTTTTGGAGCAACAACAAAATTCAGTAAACTGAGTCAATAAAATTCAAATATCTAGAAAGCAACATCTTTTATTCATAAAAGCAACAAATTAGAAAGTCCACATACTTGACTATAGAAATACCATGTTATACGCTCAAAATCTACATGGCTAAATGTTTTAAATAACACAAGACCTTAAAAATTTTGAACAACTAGAAAGCCATATCATATTCTATGTCTACAACAGAAACACCCTATTTCATAAAAATGATGCACCTGTAAATTTAAAATGTTTACAACAACTCAAGAAATACTGCACTACATTAAGATAATATCAATAAAAATATTGAGACAATTTTTAACTAGACAGGCTAATTCTAAAGTTTATATTGGAAAATAATACAGAAAAATAACCAGAATGCCAATAAAATGGAAGATTTAAGAGAAGTTGATGGATTCCTACATACATATGAATTATTAAAACTGAATAAAGATTTTAAAACCCTGAATAATCCAATAACAGGCAATGAAATTGAAGCAGTAATTTATATATGTGTGTGTGTGTGTGTGTGTGTGTGTGTGTGTGTGTGTGTGTCAACTAAGAAAAACTCAGGTCCAAATGGGTTCACTGCTGAATTCTACAGAAACTTCAGGGAAATTCTAATACCAATACCTCTCAAACTGTTTAGTGAAATCAAAAGGGAAGGAGTACTCCCAAACTCATTTCTGGAAGCTAGCAATACACTGATTCCAAAACCAGATAAAGATCCAACCAAAAAAATAGTACTTCAGCTAGGCATGGTGGTACATGCCTACAATCCCAGATGGTGAGGCAGGAGGATCACCCTGAGCCCCAGGCCAGCCTGGGCTACATAGTGAGTTCAAGCCCAGCCCCTGAGCTACCAAATGAGAACCTGTCTCCAAAAAAGGGGAATTTTTGGAACCAATTTTTTAATAAATGTAGATCCAAAAATCCTTAAGAAGCTATTGGCAAACAGAATTCAATGAATCATGAAAAAGATCATACAACTAGGCTTTATCCCAAGTATATAAGGATAGTTCAATGTAGGCAAATCAATAAATGTAATACATCACATAAACTGAAGCAAGAAGAAAAATCACAAATTTAAAATGTTTACAACAACTCAAGAAATACTGCACTACATTAAGATAATATCATCAAAAATATTGAGACAATTTTTAACTAGACAGGCTAATTCTAAAGTTTATATTGGAAAATAATACAGAAAAATAACCAGAATGCCAATAAAGTGGAAGATTTAAGCGAAGTTGATAGATTCCTACATCATCATCATCTCAATAGTTGAAAAACGGTTTTGGCCAAATCCAACATCCTGACATGATTTTTTAAAAAACACTTAAGAAAATATGTTATAGGTGGATCTTGTCTCAGTCAAATAAAACTCTTATGGCAAGCCTACTGCCAACATCATATTAATGGGAAAAAAGCTGAAAACTTTCCCTGTAAAATCAGGACCAAGACAAAGATGTTGCCTATCTCCACGCATGTTCAACATAGTACCCAAACACCAGCAAGAGCAATTAGGCAAGAAAAAGAAATAAAGAGATACAGACATGAAAAAAAGAAGTCAAATTATCATTAGTTGCCAATGACATGATTCTCTAAATGGAAGATCCCAAAAAATTCCACCAAACGATTTCTAGAATTAATAGCCATATTCAGAAATATAACAGGAAAAAAAATCAACCCACAAAAATCAATAGTACACCAGTAATGAACTCACTGACAAAGAAATTAGTTAAATAATACCATTTACAATAGCATTAAGAAAAATTAAATACTTAGTATCTTGGTTACTTCTCCCGCATTGCTGAGACAAAATACCTGACACCCAACATTAAGGGAGGAAAGGTTTATTTAGCTCACAGTCTGTGGAGGTTTCAGTCCATGCTCGGCTGGCTCCAAGGCTGGGTGGCACATGGCAGAGGGCAACAGTAAATGGTGGTGGTAGAAAACAGCAACAGCAACTAGAGCAAAAAGGGAGAAGCAGTAGCAAGCCTTTTTCCCTCCCTCATATTGTATGCAGGCTATCTGCCCCAGAACAGGAATAGCACTCATACCCATAATTCCAGCATTGGACCATGGATCAATCAAAAACTCTAGAGGTCCACCCCATGACTACATGAAACTTTGGGAGACATCTAGACACAAACCATAACACTTAGCAATTAACCTAACCAAGGAAGTGAAAGAACTCTAAAACTAAAACTACACTAAAAAAGGAGATCAAAGAAGACATCAGAAAATAAAATCTATCTAACTGCTGTTAGGAGGAACCAGTATAGTCCAAATGGCCATATTTCCAAAACTGGCATATAGATTTAATGTTATCTCAATCAAAATACCAACAGTATTCTTCACAGATCTGGACTAATCCACTGATGAATTCATATGTGAGTGTGCTATTGGGAGACAGGATCTGGCTGAAGTAAGTAGGTCAGTGGGGTGTAACTTGGAAGGGAAAATACTTCTCCCCCTCCCATTTCCATCCTCCACCCAATCCAGCTTCTTCTGCCCTCTCTGTTTCTTACCTACCATGCATTGAGTAGATTTCCTCTTTCATACCTTTCTGCCGTGATGTCTCTGACTTGACTTCTGCCAGTTGGCCATGGACTAAAACCTCTGAAACCGTGATCCAAAATAAACCTTTTCTTCTTTAAATTTTGTACATGAGGTATTTTGTCCCAGTAATGGAGAAACTGACTAATTCAACTGAGACTGCACTAAATCTATAGATCATGTTGGGCAGAAATGATACCATGTCAATATGGAGTCTTTCAATCCATGGACATAGAATAGTTTTCCACTTTTCCAGTTTCATTGATTCCTTTTATCAGCATTTTGTAGTTTTCCTCATGGGGAATAGATAGAAAGACAGATACATACATACATACATAGACAGATACATTGATTGATTGATAGATAATAGATACATACATACATACATAGATTTATACCTAAGTTGTCCATCTTGGTACCAATGTAAACAGTACTGTATTTTAAATTTCAAACCACTTATTATAGAAAAATGATTGGATTTGGTACATTAATTTTGTATTGTTAATTCCTTCAAATTTTCTACAGAGACAATCATAGCATCTGCAAAACAGCTTCATTTATTTCTTCCTAATAAGGATATCTTTTATATTCTTGCCTTGCTGCCTTAGATAGGACTTGCAGTATGATACAAAAAAGTTTTAGGTTTTTATGTCATTGAATTTTTCAGTCTTTTAAAAAATTATTTCATGCTATAGGTCATACTTGAAACAGATTTTCTTGGACTATTTCAAAGATAAATTTTATTTTTCCTTTGAATATTTATTATTTCAGTTTTCCTTGCATTGAAACTTTTATGCATGCAGTATGTATAGTGTAAGATATAGTTCCAAACATATTTTTTCCACAATATCCAGTTTTTACAATTCCATTTTCTTCTTTCTTCAATTTGAAATAACGCCTTTATTAAATAACAAATCACTGAATGTGTTTGGACTTCCTTCTGTCATTTCTTTTTTGTTCAGTTATGATGTCTTCTTAATTATTTCAATACCTTACTTTTAATTACCATTATAGTATTACACATGTACATTTAAATATCTTTTAAAATAGCTTCCCCTTTTTTATTGTCTTTTTTAGAATTATCCTGACTTTTATTTTTTAGTACATGTTTGTAGTAAATAAAGTTTTCATTCCTTGTGAGGAGTTAATACACTTACATAACACATCTTAAATCCTTTTTCCATCCTTCTTCTCTTCCCTCCTCCCTTCACCCATCTCTTGATCCCCTCCCTTTTTTTGTATGTGTTCGCTGTACATAATTTTTATGGTCCTTCTGTAGAGTTGGCACCTGTATGTAATACACCTTAATTCCTTATTTATTCTGTATGATCCACCAACCATGCTTCTTGGTATTTACCCAAATGAATTGAAAGCTTATGCCCAGACAAAAGCCTACATACTAATACTTATAGCAGCTTTATAAATAACTGCTAAAACTTGGAAGCAACTAAAACATCCTTCAGTAGATGTCAGTAGATAACTAGATAAATACACTGTGGTACATCCACACAAGGGAATATTATGTAGGGATAAACACAAACAAGCTACTAAGCCATTAAAAAACATGGAGAAATCTTAAACTCACATTATGAGGTGAAAGAAGCCAGCCAGAGAAGGCTACAGACTGTGTGACTCCAACTCTTACCAGTCTAGAAAAGACAAAACTATAGGGATAACAAAACATTCCATTGGTTGGCAGGAGCTGGGGTGGGATGAATAAGGAAACACAAGGGATTTCAGAGCAGTGACACTGTTCTGTCAGATACTAGATCCACAGTGTACAACAACACCAAGAGTAAATCCTAATGTAAGCTAAGGACTTTGGGTGATAATGATCAGTCCGTGGAGGGTCATTTCTTGAAAACATCAATCACTCTGGTGTAGGAGGTAAATAGAAGGGAAGTCTGCATGTGTGAGACCAGGGGAGATGTGGGAAACCTCTCTACCTTCTACTCAATTTGGCTGAGAACCTAAAACTGCTCTAAAAAATAAATTCTATTTTAAAAACTAAATTATTTTGCTTAGTAAAAGCCTCCCAAAAAGGTGAAAGTAAAAAGTTTGCAACAAACAGCACAGTGAAAGGGTTAATTTCTTATGGAAAACAACATCAATAGGGAAAATGATGGGGAAAGAAAAGGAAACGTTCAGAGAAAAGGAAATGCAAATAATTGTTTTTCAATGTTGGGGATCAAACTCAAGACCTCCGCGTGCTAGGCACATGTACTACAGAGTCACAGCCTCCTCCCAATAACCCTTAAATATATTTCTTAAATGTAAAATCTCACACATTATGATTTAAGATTTTAAAATTATAATTACACTGGAAAGCTTCAAATATTTGAAGTAAAAACTGACAGAACTCAAAGGACAAATAAACAAATCTGTAATTTATATTTAAAGATGTTACTACACTTTTCCTAGTAATTACTAGAAAAGTAGACAGAAAATTGGTAAAGATACAGACTTGAGCGACACTATCAGTCAGCTTGACCTTATTAATGTTTATAGACCACTACAGCCAAAGCCCTCAGGATAGACACTCTTTAATGCACATAAAAATACTCACTAAATAGACTACATGTTGGGCCATAAAGCAAGACATAATAAATTTCAAAGGAAATTATACAGAGTAGATTCTCTGACCAAAACTAAAATAAATTAGAAATCAAAAACAAAAAGGCATTTGGAAAAGTCCCCAAATATTTGGCTATTAAACAAAATGCTTATAAATTAGTCACGGGCCAAAGAGGAA
>NW_004955471.1:4794697-4866683 GCF_000276665.1 Chinchilla lanigera
AGAGGTACAGCCTTAGACGCTCACCTTAGAAATAAAGTAGAAAAGCCCAAAATTTGATTCCACCTTAGGACTCCAAAACAAGAAGAGAAAATTAAATCTAAAATAAGTAAAAGGAAAGAAATAGTATAGATAAAATTAGAATCATTGAAAAGAAAAAAAATCAGTGAAATAAACAACAGTACTTGTCTGGAACAAATCAATAAATATTGATAGGCTTCCAGCTAAACTGGACAAGAAAATGAGAAAATAAAGACAATATTAGAAACTGAATATTCTATATACGTTAAACAAATAATTGGGGAATATTGCAAGCAACTTATGTCAACAAATTCAACTCAGATGAGACAGAACAAATTCCTTAAATGATGCAAAGTATCAAAGCTCAAAGAATAAAAAAAGGGGAAATCTACCCATCAAAATTTAGAAGTTATGGGGCTGGGGATTTAGCTCAGCGGCAAAAAGCACCTGCCTGGCAAGCGCAAGGTCGGGAGTTCCGTTCCCGGTACCGGAGAAAAACCAAAAAAAAAAAAAAAAAAAAATTTAGAAGTTATGTAAGGAAATGTTACAGGGATTATACCAATTAAAGTAGATAATTTATCATTTAAAATCTTCCCAAAAGAAGATCTCCAGGCCTGCATTTCTTCTAACTAATCCTATTGAATAGTTAAGGAAGAAATAATAGCAATCCTGTACAAACTTCCCAAAAAAATAGATGAAGAAGCACTTTCAAATGTATTTTATGAGGACACAATTATTCTGATTCTAAAATTAGACAATATCTTGCAAGTAAGAAATATGTGGACCAATATCCCCCATGATACTGGTTTCATCATAGATGCAATCCTTAGCAAAATACTAGCAAATCAAGTCCAGTGGTTTATAAGAAGACAGCATATCATGACCAGAGAGTTGACCTCCAGCTAGCAGATAAGTTTAACATTTAAAAATGTATCAACATGATTTTGAAAACTTCCTGAACTAGTGATAAGTGGGAAATTCCACAAGCCAGTAAAGACCACTGCAAACCCATCGATAGCATCATACATAATGGTGAGCAACAATACTTCCTCCCTAAGCTCGGAAACCAGGTACGGGGGTCAATCTCGCCACTTACAGTCCGTCAGCACAGCAGTGCAGGTGCAAGAGCAACCTGCATTACATAGTGACACCTGTCTCAAGACAAGGGAATTTTGAAATTTCTATGACATAAAGTAAATTTGATTCTTAAAAATTGCTCTAGAATACTATACAATCTTTTTTTTTCAGTGCTGGGACTCAAACCCAATGCCTCATGCATACTAGGCAAATATTCTAACACTGAGCTACATCCTCAAACTTTAGAACGTGTTTTCCACCGGGCAGGTTTACAATGGAAAAAATTTAATAAAACGATATAGATGGAGGTGTAGGAAAACAATCCTTTACAGACATTGCTTGTGAAAGTATAGATTTATAACAATCTCTGTGGAAAGTATTTCGCAAAAGCTATTGAATACATACATATATATGTGTGTGTGTGTGTATGTTTTGACCTAATATTTCATTTCCAGGTATTTAATGCACAAATATTATTACACATATGTCAAATGACCTATGCACTGTGATATTCAGTGTGGTTTCATTTGTAAGTATAAAATATTGGAAACAATCTTAAAGTATGTCAGTAAGAGAGGGAAAAAATTAGGGAACCCTCACATGGTAGAACACACTGCATCATTTAAAACTAATATTTAGAAAGACTCTCAAGATATACTGTTAAAATAAAAAAGAAAACAAGTTGTGTGATGTTTTGCATATTGTGTGTTTTTAAATGAAAGATCTGGTTTTAAATATACATCAAAATTTTGAGGTTATGCAAGAAAATGCTATAGGGATTATATCAGCTGAGGTAGACTGGGTAGGAAGGGGGAGTTTTACTTTTTATTTTGTATCTATTTGGGAGGAAAAACTAGTTTTATTAGTTGATGGGGGAAAACCAAGAAGCAGAAACAGAAGAGTGACTATGACTTCTGTTGCTCGCTGATTCAGGCGGGTTACAAGTTGAAGCAAACAGCACCATTCACAGAAAGACATCAGTACAGACATATTCATAAACATGTGGACTTAGGCTTTCACTTTAACTGAAGACCGTAAACCTAAAAGAAGCAGTAAGGATGGTTACTAAGTCCAAGGCAGACACAGTGTGCCTTGTCTTTTTTCCCTGGCTCTTTACAGCTCTGCCAGGGACCACAGACAGATAACTCACTTCCCTGGCAGAGTTCTCTGAGACCTGTGACATGGCTACATTCTTCCTAACAGTCAACTCTTTTATCCTCAAACTGACTACCATAGTTTGGATATTGCATGACGCCCAACGGCATGTGTAAGAAGGCGTGGTTCCCCAGAGGGATGCTATTGAGAGGTGGCCCCTACTGGGAACTCCTCGGGTCCTTGGATACAGTCTCAAAAGAGACTGAAGGATCCTGGCCCATTCCTCTTCCTCTCTTTTGCTCACTGGCCATAAGATGAGTAATTTGCTCTGACCTGGGTTCCATGCCATTGCCTCCCGACTCTTCCACATCGACTAGACAGAACCTCTAAGACCGTGAGCCCAAATAACCTTTTCTCTTCATGAGTTAATGATCTCAGGTATTTTGCTATAGTGGTGGAAAGCTAGCACACTCACCATTTTGGAAGAATTTAAACTAATAATCAGCTATTTCCATTTAAGAAAGTTTAACAAGTGTCAGGATCTGCTAGTTCTTTTTAACCAAATCCACCAAGGTTCTATTTTCACCCAGCAGAAGACTGTGAAGGCAGCACCAGATATCCCTGAATAGTAAGATAGTCTCCAGCTTCCCAGTGTTTCAGAAAGAGCTTCTCTCCTACTCTGAGAACAAAACAGATAGGCTGAGAGTGACAAGAAACTGAAAATGAAAAGTGTAAAATATCTGCATATCTCCTCTGCTCATTTTGCTTATCAGCTTGAAAACACCACTTCCACTTCTTTGGTTCATGTTTTAATTTTTAAGTATACCTCATTTGAGACTTGAGCAAGTGTGATTAAATCATCCTGGTATCCCTGGGACACTCCATTTTAGCACTGGAAATCCTGTACCTGGGAAACCCTAGACCCCAGAGAGTCAGAAGGGGGTCATCCCATTTGTCCCTGAATTCCATTGCACTGTAAATCCAAATCCGACTCCAAGACATTTCCATTGCTTTCATTTTGCTTCTTACTTCACCTGTACAACATTCCAATAAAAAAATTAATTATAAAGAGGAAAATACCAGCATGAGGGAATCACTGCTCCTCATTTTACAAGCTCGAGTCTCTCCTGCTTTCAAATTCCTGTTAATAAGCACTAATTTTTTTAAAAGCCAAACTGCAAAATCAAATGTGTATGGGAAATCCACACATTATCACACATAGAATGCAGATCATTGTTTTTCTATGAGTTTAAGAACTATCAACAGAAGGTTTCAAGAAGACTACAATAGGGAAGTAGTTGTTTAAAAGGAAAAAGAAACTAAGAAGGGAGGAAAGAGGAAAGGAAGGAAAGAAAAAGGGAGAAAAATGCAAGGTAGCTACACTATTAGTGTCTCTTAGTTCATTGAAAAGGAAGGTTCATGCTAATATCGATTGGAAAAATCTTTATGCCCATATCTTATACTCTGAGTAACTATTTGAAGATGACAATATGCAATGTATTAACTACTGTTATTCTCCTATTATTTTTTTATGAAATTCTGTTTTACCTTTTTTAATAAAAAAAAAATTTAAAAGACTACAATATTTATGAGGTCAAAAACGTACAGTAAGTCCCTGGCCTATGAACAGCTGAGTTGCAAATTTTCAGATAGGAACGAACTCCCACGGGGAACAGTCATTAATGGAACACATAGCGGAAGTAGCTCAGGGCCGCGCTGTCGTGTGCTCACTGGACAGTGCGATCATGCTCGCAGTACAGTGCTGGGTCAGAGCCCAGGTTGTCAGCAGGAGGAAGCAGGAGGAAGCGCAGTGGTGATGCGGAGGGGAGAGTTAGGGAGCGCAGAGCAGTGTGCATTGTATGTTTGGGTCAAAGCTGCCTAACACACACTTGTCGGACTTAGGAAGCCGACTTAGGGACGTTCGCTCAGAGAAGAGTTGCATTCAGTCCTGAAAATATGCTTGTGTTTACCTCTCTTGCACACCAGATGGCAGACCTGAGCCCGACGTCTATCTCTCCCGCCTTACCAAGATTCTGAATTGAGTTAGACTTTTCTCAGTTCAAAGTCATAAATCAGAAATGTCCTTAGGGTGACCTACGGATGTAAATTACCAGAATTTATCATCTGCTGTTACATATGTGGGATCTTTCCTGATGTCCTGCCTCAGAGAGTCATTTATTAAGTGTGTTCAAAAGGAACGTTTTCCTTTGAGGCCCCACAATGTGGTCACTGCAGTGGAAAACCTGTTTCCCATGCTTAATGACACACCACTCCCTGGGCAGGGGACAAAGATGAGGAACACTTGGAGAAGCCAAAGGAAAGAGCTGCATAATGCATCCCATGTCTTAACGTTTTGTAACAGCCTCTCCAATGCATATGCAAATCTAGAGATAGAAAAATACATTTCAGAAGGTCCCACCCCTCTTGATCTTCTAAGTCATCAACACTGAGGAATACCGGTGGTGTCTGACCTTGGAACAAAGGGTTGTGCCTTTCCATTTGTCCTACCGAATCCCAGAGCCCCAGTGAGCCGCAGTTCCGTCGCACTACAGCCAGAAAGACAAAGCACAGACAGCATCTTACTTTGTAGCTTCTAGGTGATCTTGCACAACGACCTCAGCCTCCTTCCAGGTAAAAGAGAACTTTACATTTGCTAAGAAATGATACCCAGTCGCTCTGCATTAATCAGTCCACTTTGGTTTACAATACTTCTTTGCAGGTGAAAGTTCAATCTTTCAAATCTCTACCCCTAGCCTTTCTGTGATCCATGGTGGTTTCTTGAAGCTCGGGAAAGGAAACTCGGCCCTCCCGGAGATCTTGGGGTGCTCCCCAGTCCTTGCTGGCCTCGGAGATAAGAATGTATATCTGCACCTGGTGGGGCTCAGCCCTCCCCCACATCCGCAGCTGGCATCCATTCTCTCCCCATCCCCTCAGGGCCCTGTGGGCCTTCCTGCTGGTCTAACAACACAGGCCTTGGCTTTTTCTGCAGCTGAACACTCCCACCCCCAGACCGAGCTTTGATTTCTGAACAAATGGTCTACCTGGAGCCTTCCGTTTTAGGATTACCTTTCCCCCACTACAGTCACCTGCCGGTAAGACTAACAGCCTTCCTCACTCTTGGAGGGACAGGAGCCCCAAGGTGCCTTTTACTGCATCTTAGAGATAAAGGAGTCTCCAGGGGACGAAACTCAGGCTTTTCCTCTCCCCCACAAGTTACATCCTAAATTTGACCAGCGTGGGCTGCAGCTGCACCTGGGATGCCATAAGAAAGAAGGCAAGATGCCTCTCCATTCGGCTTCATCGTCTTAGTGCTCACACACAGGGAGAAAAACTAGAATACGTATTTCCATTGTGATTGGATGGTTGGACTTAATTATCAACCCAAAATATAAATAAAATCGAACTGGTTGCCTTGTCCCCTTAGATAATAAAGGACAACCTGGGGGCATAAAGGATGCTAAAGCAGCTACAACTGGCAACAAGGACAAAATGACTGTAAAAGAGAGTTATTGATAGCAGCAGCATCACCTGCGCATGGCAGAGTCCAGTTTGGTAGGAAGGAAGAGAGAAGGTACACTGTTAATGACAGGTAATAGAAAGTTGCTTCGGCTTAAGTTTTACGATCAAAACAGCAAGTTGAAACATACCTAGCATTTCTATTTTCCCTCCATGTGACAGCTGCTAGCCCTGCTCTATTAAGTAGACAGGGCCCGGTGTGAATCTGCTGGGTGAGGTGGTATTAACCTCTCTGACACTGTTTTGACTTACCCAGGGGCTCTTGTTTCTTCCGTTAATGTGGATTTGGTGTTAATATCTCCAGCCTTCCAAAAGACATGATTACAGGTGCCGTCTAACCCTTGAGTACCATTAGACTCCGCTACGAAGCTCTAGAAAAATCAATGTCCATCCAAATGATGTATAAAATCAAAGTTTAAAAATCAATATATGAGGAGGAAATAAGTATAGTCTCCACCTAGATACTGCCAAAGTGACACCATTTTTAAATGACATAAGCATTCAGGAGCCTACTTTTTCAGGGTTTGGGTTTCATAAAAGCCATCATGGTTTAACTGTTACATCTTTAATCCTCGCTTCACAAACCTTGAATGCCTCACAGGGCTTCTCAGAGCAGCAAAGTGGAAAACAGAACAGGGAATAGCAGTGGTAGCTCATAATTCTTTATCCTTGAGACTCTTCAAGAAGCCTTGGAAGGCAAAATAGGGAGAATCGTTTTCTACAGTCTGCGATTCTTCAGAGGGTTCTAGTGGAGTCTGAACATTTCCCCAGGGCTGCAGTGCCTCAGCGACCTTGTCAGGACCCAGAGGGACAGGTGTGTGGATAGCTGGCTTCCAATGATTCTGAAAGACTTTCCAGTTTCAAAAGCCACTCTCTGAAGCCTTAATTATAATCACAATAGAGAGATAAACAAGCCAAAGTGAACCAGCAACGTATATTTTGAACCTCTGAAAGATCATGGGGATATAAAAGCAGCTAGAATAGATTACATGTAAAATATCCTAATAAAGTATATCTTAAACCTAAAAAAATAACTAGAATGCCAAAGGTGCACACACACAAGGCAGTTCTTCTTAGGCCTGACCACATATTTGAATGAATGAAGAACTTTAACAAATAAATAAATAAAATCAGGGAACTCAACTGAAAAGGTTCTAATGTAATTGATCTGGAATGTGGTCCAGAAATTGGTGCTTTTTAAATTTCTCTGGTGATTGTAATGTGCGACGGAGACTGACAATCACAATATAACAAATATGCGCAAAGATCACATAGAGCCAGCAAGCAGAGAAGCAGAAGAAGCTCCTGCAGGAGCTCTTGAAGTGGCAGTTGTTACTTATAAAAATTAATGAGAGCCATTGTATGTCTATGTCTCCTATTATATTAGCATTTGCTTTGATAACAGTATTTCCATAAGTATCACCAAGGAGATGCGTTTAAGCTGAGGGTTCCAGGTTTTCCTGTCTAGCTCTATTCAGTAGGTCTATAGGTCACCTAGAGATCTTGGGAATCCCTATGGGCGATAATAGAATCCCTATGGGAGAAAATAGAATCCCAGGGGATGCTGAGGACTTGGAAAGTTGGGGAAACCCTACTGTAGAATGTAAATTGTTAAAACAGCCTCTTAGCTCCCATCTTAGAAGTTCACCCAGCTTCAAGCTACAACATATATCATTTCTAGAACAATCTTCCTATTTTCTTTCTTCATCATGCTAATCTTTACTGGCTGGCAGATTCTTAGGTCATTTAATTAACTAGTGTCTTCTTGTTTGAGTTCCCTTCCCCACTGAGAGCCCAGGAACTGGGAGTAAGCACAGAGGGGGTTCATTATGGCCTTGAGGTCACAGAACTCGGGGTAAGGACAGTCCAATAACAACATGAAGAGTAAGGGGATGAAGCTATATTTGGAAGCAAAGAGTAACGCAACTAAAAAGCTTGTCTGAGGCATGCTGAGCCTCAAGGCCTATTTGTGCACCTGTTGAGAAGAGGCAGCAAGAACAAAAACAATGTTTGCATGCTTCAGTGCTAAGTACTGTACACACATTAGCTCACTTAGTTAACCTGTGTCATCTATGAGGTCTATACTACAGTTGTCCTAGTTGACATAAGGGAAGACGTAGACATTCAGCCTCAGTAACTTGCCAATTAATACAAAACTGTTAAGTAATACAAAGCAAAGATGCAAGCTCAAGCCAGGCAGGCTTGAAGCCACCACACAATACTGCGTCCCACTCACAGAGAACAGAACACCGGGTTCAGGAAATATCCTCAACTCCCTGCTCATGCACACCCACTTCCAGGTGAGGCGCCCATGACCTCTAGCGACGCCTAATTCAGGCAAGAGTCTAGTGGCGCAGGCATGCTCCCAGGTATGGTCTCCTCCTTCTTTAACCTGTTTGCTGGGAGTTTTTGTTCTACTGAGGTTGTTTTTTAAAATTGACAAATAAAAACGTGTGTTGAATGGACGCAGCTTACAGAAAAATGACTTTATTCCCAAGTGTGAGATGTCTGTTAAAATCATCTTCACTAGCAAACGACAGCAAGACAAGATTGTTGGTATCTAATGTATTAACATACTAGTTTCTCAGCACATTTCTGAAAGATGCAGCCATTCCGTTAGGTGTGTTTCTTGTAGAAAAGTGTTCAAGGGAAATGGTAATAGCAGCAACAGCAGCAGCAGCAGCAGCAACAGCAACAGCAACAAGACAACCAAAAGACCTAAGTGGTGTTTCTATTCTTATGGAGAATGTGGAAGGAAATCCTCTAAGAAATATAACAGAGTGGAAAACAAACGGCCTTAGAGCCAAAAAGATGAAGGTTTTCTGCATTGTGAGCCATGTGGCCTGGATTAACTGCTTCCCCTCTATGCCATGAGCCTTAATCTTAAAATAAGGATAACATTACCTAAAACAGAGGTCAGCAAGCTATGAGCACCAGCCAAATCCAGCCTCCTAGACTGTTTTTAATACCTACCCATTAGAGAAGAAAATCTTTATATTTTTTAAAGTTTATGAAAAGGGAAAAAAAAAAGAGGAAAAGGAATATTCAGCAGATATTACATGTGGCCTGCAAAACCTAAAATATTTACTATCTGGCTTTTTGTAGAAAAAAAAAATTCTAATTCTTGACCTAAAACCAAGAACTGTTTATTTTATCATAAAGAACAAAGCCAAGATGAAATGCAGAATCTATATTTTAAAGTAGGGTCTTGGAGCCAGAGATAGGGATTCACAACTGTAGTCCCAGCCACTCAGGAGGCTGAGACAAGAGGATCACTTGAACCCAGGAATTTGCAGCCAGCCTGGCCAATATAGTGAAGTCCCATCTCCTAAAATAAGTAAATGAACTAGGCTGTCTCACTAGATCCCAAGCAAGTGCTCAGCACTGGAAACTCACGTTTGTGCTTCAGTAAAATTTCAAATGATCAGAGTTTCTCCAAAATGAGAGACACTTCAAAGCAAAGACTCCTGTGAAAAGCAAAGATCTACTCCATCTTTAGGATACCTGAGATTTTGTTAGGGATGGGGCAAGGTAAATATTTTAAAACTGGAAAAGGTAAAGGACTTGGCAGCCACTGCCCTCCAAAATGTCACAGAGGCATAAACACTGGAACAACAAGCAAACCCTGGTTTTGTTCTGGAGAGAAGGGGTGGAGGTTATGGTGAGATGAGGTTATGTCTTCCCTTGACTTTTGCTTTACCTCTCCCGCGCTCCTGAGCAGGCAGACAGCCTCAAGAGCTCCTTGGAAGACACAACGGCAGTGTCTGTCTGTCTGTCTGTCTGTCTCTCTCTCTCTCTCTCTCTTCTTCTCTCTCTCTCTCTCTCCAAAATTTGAGCAAAATCCTTTACAATAACATGATAAAAAGTATGAAACCAATGCTATGCTATATAAAGAGGTAACTACATTATGGAAGTCCGAAAGGCCCCTCGTCACTAGGTCTAGAGTAAGTTAAATGGGTCAGCCAGAATTCGGGGAGCACTGCTTGACCCCCTCAGCCCCCGACCCAACCCTGTCCACTCCCTATTTCTGGGTGAGGAATTCGTAGCAGTCACAGGAAAATGTGACTTCCACCCAAAATCTAGGAATTAGAAAACCAAACAACCCTGCTGTTAAACAGAGAGGAAAGTGCATCTGACAGATTTATTCCTTTCTGCATTTCCTGTTGCTCTCTGGGGCTGGCTTTCAAAAGCAAGACTTTGCTCTGTGAGAAGAACCTCTGTAGCACAGCAGGCCCTCATTGAGAAAGGTCTGCCTCTCCTTTCTCATTTCTTGATTTTTTTTTTAAATTCTGGAGCCAAAACGAGCTCCAGGTGTCCTTTGTGTCCAACACTAACATGTAATATTCTCCTTCCTTTGTTTTCTAGGACTTGGGAAAAGAAAGGGGAGAGGATAGTTATCAAAGTCCCAAGGATAGACACAAACTCAGGCATGGTCCCAGAGGGAGGAAGAAAGTCATGTGATATTTGCAAAACAAGTAGAAATAATGACAAACTAACACTTTTGAAAAACTAGAACCATTCTCATTCGTGTGTCTGTTTAAAAATGCATGTTTTGTAAGTACATGTAAGTGATACCCCAAAGACAGATTCAGGAGATTGGAGATAGGCATGCCTGTGAGTGCAGACTGGAGCTAAGGATAAAATGATTCCATGGGGACATAAGAGTAGACTAATGTATATTACATGTCAAAGTGTCTGCCAATTGCATATGTTCTTATAAAGAATTAATGTTTCACTCACATTCAATACAGTTGACTTGCACTAGCTGAAATGGACCTAGATAGCTATTTATTATCTGAATAGCTTTAACACAGTATTTTCCACCTTGCAGCTCAAGTTATGGAGTCTAACATGTGGTACTCATTAATAGAAATCCTGAGTATAATTATCTAGATTTTAGGCATAAATTTTTGCATTAACAATAAAAGAGTTAGCCTCAGTCCCTAGAGTTCTGCCACCAACACAGTAGAAACAAAAGCAGTTTTCTTTTCTTTGGCCTAAAACATTCATTTCTTTGGCTTTTAAAAGGGCAATTATATTCAGGAAAATCAGAGTTCTGTTTGCAGACAAATTTTAAATAATTTTAAGATATTCTCTCTGGGAAATAATTTAGGGGAAAAAACTCAATATCTCTTGAAAGCATTGAAGATAATCATTTCTGTATGCAAAGAACTTTTTTCTTCTACTTTCTTCCTTTTGCTCCTCTTTCCCAATTCTTTATCCCACCCTCTTATTTGAGAATTATAATTATATAAGGGAAAGCTACTAGTAATTTATAGAATGACTTGCTAAATTTCACTAATTAGAAAATAGTATTTGATCTGTTTCTATATAACTTAAAGTACACTTTATATCCTATTTTCATTGTTTTATCTTTAATAGTGGTGAAATTATAATATCAAGGGTCGAAGAAAAATTTTGAGATACTGTACTTTTGAGAATGAGATTTAGGGGACAGTTTGGGGTTTTTTTTTTTTTCCATGCTTTTATTTTGTTTGTTTTTACTAGGTTTTTACCTCCAAAATGGAAAGATTTGAGTTCTCAATTTTTCAATAGTCATCAGATATTGAATTCTTTACTTAAAATTTTACATCATCAGCTCCACAATAACCTAACAATTATAAAGCATGAATACACATAAAATGAGCCACAACTTCAAATTATGGCACATTGTGTCACTAATAAAATATGTATATTGAGAGGCTGAGGGTGTAGCTCAGTGGTGAAGTACTTGCCTAGCACCTATAAGGGCCTGGGTTCAACCCCAAGCACCACAAGAAAATAATAATTATAAGAATAAAGAGTACTATTTTTTAAAAAAATGAAATTCACACACAGCTAAATATGACAAATCTTGAGAACATTGTACAAAGAAAAATAAGTGCACCAGAAGAAGATGGATATGTACAATTCCATTATCTGAGGTCTCTAAAGTACTCTTATTCATACAGAAAGAAATTAGAATGCTGATTGTCAGGGACTGGGGGAGGGGGAAATGGGGAATTGTTAAATGGATGTAGACCAGAGTCTCAGTTTTGCAAGATGAAAATGTTCTGCAGCTTTGATCCCACAACATGAATATACTTACTGCTACTGAATGGCACACTGTAATATGGTTAAGATGATTATCTTAGTCCACTATCCCGCTATAACAAAATACTCTAGACTAATTTCTCTATGCAAAAAAATGTATTCTTTACAATTTTGGAAGCTGGGAAGTCCAAAATCAAAACAAGAGCCATTAACAAGTCTAATGAGGACACTGTTTGCTTCCAAGATGGCACCTTGAACCCTGCCTTCTCTGAAGACGAACGCTGCACCCTCACAAGGCGAGCAAGCAGAAGAGAGCACACCTGCCCCTCCCCCATCTTATAATGGCCCTGATCAAATCCAGGGAGACCCCGTGCCCTTGCTTTATCTCCTCCTAAAAGCCCCACCTCTTCTTACTATGGCATTGGTGATAAGTTTCAACATGAATGTTACCAAGTACATTCAGACCATAGCTCACAGTCTGAATTTTACATGCATTTTGCCTCAAGTAAATTTGGTTTCAGCCAAATTGTTTTAATTATCAAGCAAATTTTCAAAAGTAAACTCATAATATCTAATCTGTGCAAAGCCTCTTTGGAGAGCCACAGAATGTTATATAAATTAGATTGAGGTAAAAATTTGCACAACTCTGTCACTATACACTAAAAAACCACAGGTTATCACTTCACCGGGTGAATTATATTCCAGTAAAGCTGTTTTTTACCAAGTCAAGTGATTGCCAATGAGCCTACGGTTCTCTTGCTCAGTTCAGATGGAAATTGTGAATCAGCGAAGTGGAGCTAAGCTAGCAGCCCAAATGTCACCAGATACACCAGATGATGGTGGTGCTGTTCCCTGCTGCTGACCTTTAGTGGCTGCTGCCCCTGGAGCTCTTCGGTGCTAACAGCCCTGAGTGTTTGTTACTCTTAGTTTTGAACTGACTGCTCTGTCCATGCTACTCAGGATAAGAATCCCAAGTAAACTTATGGGACTTTTGGAGCCCACGCTACTCAGGAAAATAAGTCTCAAAGGGGTTTAATGGACCAACACGGTGAGATTTCATTTTAACAGGGCGTGTGCTGCAACATAGAAAGGTCAGTACACTGGGGGTGGCTCTTCTAGACCGGCCCCAGAAGTGGCTGGGGTGTGTTGCTTATATAGCAGCTGCAGGCCCGTGATTGGTCCAATATAGGCCCACGATTGGTGCGGGGCTCCAGGACGACCTCAGTTGTCATGGCAACAATCCAATGAGGGGACAGGAAAGAAACCAGGAATATTCTGGAAGGCTAGCTGCTCTGGAAGGGGGTTGGAGATGTTTACAATGGATGAAGATCCCTCCCTTCCTGATCATAGCGACAGAGTGTGCCCTCCCTTTTTCAAAAAGCACCAGTTGCTTCTGAAGTAGTGACAGAACGGGAGGGTCATCAACTGCTAATCAAATTCTACTCATGCTGGAGGGGAGTGGAGGAGAGTGGCCGCTAGATAGCCAGGAAGACAGCAAAGCAAGTTGTCCCAGTCAGTTAGGGTCTGGGAGAGCAAAGGAAGAGGGGCACGACAGCCACTGACCAAACCGCATCCCCGTCCAGCTGCCTGGGTGGCACAGAGCAAAGGGGAGAGGCAGGCACTTCTGCCCTGTCTCAAAGTGGTGCTCCAGGGCTTTTAACGCAAGCACCGGTGTTCTGTGGCGCTCTTCCTTGCTAGAGTCTTACTCCCCAGAGGCAAGGCAACTGCCTTCAATCTTTTTAGATCTAGCTTCTGGGGTGGTTAATGGGACGTAATCAACTTGTGTGTTCTACGGGGTACCCGGATGTTTGGTCAACCCTTATTCTGCTTGTGACATGTGGGTTCTTCTGGATGAGATTCGCATTGGAATGGGAAGGCTGAATAAAACAGACTTCCTGCCCCAAGGTGAAAGGGCCTCAGCCAGTCCGTGGAAGACCCAGAGAGAACAGGCCAGCTTGGCGAGAGGGAACTGCCCTGCCTGGCTCAGCCTCGGGTGACTAATCACCTTCGCTGACTTGATAAATTAGGCAGCTGTACAGAAGAAGCCCATATGTCAGGGGAAGGTAGGCTCCAGCTGACAGCCAGCAAAAACGGTGGGGCCCACAGCCATAAAACCCCACGAGGCACGTTCTCCCAGTGCCTTAACTGTATTTGCAGTCTGATCTTCCTCAAGTGGAGTCTCTGATGAGAGCACAGCATCATGTAGAACTTAGCCCGAAGTCTTCAGGGACCCTAAAGCAGAGAACTTTTGTTAAGCTTCGCCTAAACTCCCATCACACAGAAACTATGGTAAAAATGTACCTGGCTTAGGTCATTAGACATCCGGTAAGATGTTATGCAGTGGTGGGAAATAAGTATAATAGACGGTTTCCTAACATTATTTTCTAAATTTCTTATTAAAAGTTTAAATCTGTGGGGCCTGGGCAGGTGGCTCAGTAGTAGAGCACTTGCCTAGCATGTGTGGGGCCTTAGGTTCCATCTCTAAACACTGCAAAAGACAAACATGGAGTTTAAACTTTTATTATCTACTTAATTTCCACTCGTTATTGTTGTCTGAATATTTTTTAAAATATCCATAGCATTCAGTTCCGGACATGGAGGGAACATAGGGAAAATAATCTGAGTCGTGAGTCACTCAACACGGGGGCATACATTCTGAGAAAGAGCGCTGGGCAATTTTATTGTTGTGTGAGCACCACGGACTGTGCTGTGACACTTTACACAGGCCAGGATGGCCCGCATCCATCACTCAGTGTGGCCTCTTGACACAATCAAGAGACTCAGTAAACACGAGATGGATGAAACATGTGTTCTTACAGTAAGTTTTTTATTAGTAAAAACATACTCTTAAATAACAATTAAAAGAATAGCATAATAATATCAATGCTAAAGCTACAAAGTAGAAACATGTAGAGTTCAATAAATACAGAATCCAGTCACATGGTGATTTATGGTCATGACTGAGTATTATGTACAATCCATAATTATATGTGCTATACTTTTTATGACTGGCAATGCGGTCACTTTGTTTATACGCATATCACCACAAATGTGGTTAATGCATTGCAGTAAAGCTTTAAAACTCTGTATCACTAGGCAAAGAAAAGTTTTTCAGCTCCATTATAACTTCATGGGACCACTGTCCTAGATGCAGTCCATTACTGACCAAAATATCATTAAGCAGACCATGACTATAGCAGGTAACGACAAACGATCACAATACTTCTGTTGTCCCTTCACCCATATTCTCTGCAACATGATTTTATAAAATCCTTCCAGGAAGATATAGAACTGTTTCCCTAACCCTTGACTCTGATCTGATCTGATGATCTGCTTTGACTACCAGGATATGTTTTTAAAAAATGACGGCAAACCAGTTAAAGTCCAGACGTCAAGATATTTTTCAAGCTTCTACCAATTTTCTTGGGACTCTGTCTTTGCCTAATGAATAAGCCTGTTGGAGGATGAGAGCTACACAGACCAGCGTTGAGTCAGCCTTTTGCACTAACTAGAGCCCAGAGATGTGAGGAAACCCAGCCACGATTAACATCGTGTACCCAACCTTGGAGACGGCTGCAGATGCACAACGAAGTTGCTCTATGCTGAGGCCACTAAAGACCAGCACATCTGTGAGCTACATAAACGTTAGCTGTTTTAAGGCACTACATTGTAGGCTCGTTTGTTGTATACTGACAGGCACATAAAAGACAGTACATCATACAGATTTTCACCCGGTTCTTTTGTTACAGTCCGCTTTCACTCTGCAGCAACATATTGCGACTAGTTGCTGGGAATTTGTAGAATTAGTCATCTTTCTTCCTGTTAACTTGTCTCTTTGTTTGCCATTGGGTTTGGGTTTCATATGCTCTGCTACATAAGTCAGCTCCAGGCTTCCGTCTTCCAAAACTCCACTGCCAATTTTCACTCGTTGTCATTGCCTCTTCTGCCTTTTTCTTTCTTTTTTGACATTCCTTTTCGCTCTATTGGGATTTTAGGCAAGAGTGGACATAAGCATGTGTATCATTCAAACAATGACTTCAGTGTAGTACTCAACTGCAAAAGCAAAATGTCTTTCTACCTCAAGAGATAGTGCCATTTTTACAAAAAGAAGTAAGATGCATTTACTCACCTCTGTTTACCCTGCTTTTTCTTCATGTAGTTTTGATCTGATTGTCAACGGCAGCTCCCACACACCACCATGGTGTATCCCTCTTATCTTGCTATTTTATTGTATTAGTTATCAGAGCTTCTTCACTGGGATTCCAGAAAATCCTAGCATACTATAACATGTTGCAAGGGATCTTCCAAAGACAGGAGTGAAAAATATAAACATTGCTTTGTGAATGTTGCACAGCATGCAATTCTGACACTCACTGCAAGGGACCATGAACAAGCAGACTTGTTAGAAGCTTCATTCAAAGTCCTTCCTCCCCATACAGCAGTAGAGCATGGCCATTTCATTTGACTCGGTTCTCTTAGTTTTGATGTGAAATATAAAAAAACCATTGACCATCACAGCACACAGAATTACACAGGGCAGGGCTTCTTCCACATTACACCCAATAACCCCTCACACGTACCAAGTGGCCCAGGGAAGAAAACAAAGCCCCATTAGTACCACAGAGAGTCAGAGGGAAGTTTTCATTCTAAAGATGGAATATTTGTCTACCACAACTCAGGTTCACCCCTGGCAGTTTGCAGTTGTCCTGGATGCTGCACAGATAGTGGAGGCTAGAGGTGAACTGTGTTGGGTGTTTTCATAGCCTTGGCCCCTTGTTTGTTTGTTGTGATCTTCTGTTTTCTATTTTATTAGCCTTTGTTTTATCAGCATAATTGTCAGCCCAATATGATGATTGAAGAAGATGCCTGAGAGGAGTACGAAGATGATTCTAGACTGAATCATAGGGACAGTTCTCAGAAGGCTAACAATAAGCATAGGCTTCTGAGTCATTTATTGTCTGACTGCAACAAGTGAAAGAAAAAAGAAAGAGGGCCAGGGATACAGCTCAGTGGCACAAGTGCCTGCCTGGCAAGGGAAAGGTCCTGAGTTCAATTCCCAGTACTGAAAAAAGAAAGAGAGAGAGAGAGAGAGAGAGAGAAGGAAGGAACGAATGAACGAAGGAAAGGAGTAGAGGAGGGGAAGGGAAGGATAGGGAAGGAAGGGGAAGGGAAAGAAAGGGAAGAAAAGGAGAGAAGAAAACAAGGGAAGGAAAGGAGGAAAGAAGGACACAAGGCAGAAATCACCTCATCTCAGCTGAAAATGAAATTTGTGTGTTTCTTTCAACACAGAACTATTTATGCAGCAAAAAAATAAACAAGTTTCACAAAGTATCATATTAAAGGGTGCATATCATTATTTACTTTTGCTTTTAAAAATAATGCTTTATGCATACACAGGCATATAAAAGAAAAATATATATGATTTTATAACTCCAATGTCATAATAATTTTGTAACTATGTTTAAGACATTATGTCAAGCAGTAACAAATGTTCCTTCAAAATCTTGATTAAAACTGTCTTGGACTTATTTAATCATACTGTTTTGGGTTATGGTATTAGTACTTGTAGTAGTCAACTGCATCAATAACTTCTCATATTGAAAACATTAATTAAAATTAATTTACAACTTTTATTTAAATTAGATCTTCAGGGCTTACCTTTAGGAAATTAAATTCCATTTTGGCTTAAGATAGTTATTTAACAGAAATTTATTATGCTTGTCTCATGAGCTTTAAAAATTTATGAAATATAAAGAAAGTAATTAACGTTTAACTGCCTATATTTCATAAGAAAGTAAGGCCAAAAAAATCAGTTTTAGATAGGGAGAACTAATCTTGCACATACCATATTTCGTCTCATAAAAATGTGTGCTAAGACATTTAGGCTGTTTCAGGCTAAATAATAACCTTCAACATCATAATCATCCCTGGAATCTGCAAATATGAAATGAGGAGGTAATAGGTTGATTAAATTTAAGGTTTTGCAGCCAATAAATACATGAAAAACGTTTAACATCCCTGGCCATTTGGGAGATGCAAATTAAAACAACTTTGAGATTCCATCTCATTCCAGAAAGAATGACCATCATCAAGAAATCAGCCAATAACAAATGCTGAAAAGGCTACAGGTGGAGTGTGTTGTGGGGGTGTAATCTGGTGCAAATACTGTGGAAATTAGTATGAAGATTCCTCAAAAACTAAAAATATAAACTCTGTTTAACCCAATGATTCTCCTTCTAGGTATCTTCCCCAAAAAGTTAAAAATATCATATGCCACAGGAATGTATGCCTACCTATGTTGAGAGTAGCACAATTTGTAATAGCTAACCCTTGGAAGCAGCATATATTCAACAGATGAGTGGACAAAGAAAACGTAGCATGTGTGCACAGTAGAGTAGTACTCTGCGATAAAGGAAGATAAACTCGAGTCTTTTGTAGGAAAATGGATGTACCTTGAGACCACAATATTAAGTGATATAATCAGACACACAAACTTAAATATCACATGGTTTCTCTTACATGAGAAACCCAATATATAGAGTGCAAAATAAAAGTCAAACAATAGGACAAATATTACTGTAATTCAGTAAAGACACTGTATTTAAAAGTGTGCCTTAACTTAGTATAATTATGTGTTTTACATGTTTTTTGGCTTGTTAATCTGGATGTTAAGGTGTATTTATGATAACTAACCTGATAAGGACTTGTAAAATAAATAAGTGAATCTCATGTTAGCAAAAAAAAAAAATTTTAAATGCGTGGAGAATGGGAAATTTAAAAAAATTGAGATGTGTTATATATCTCTACCAGTTCCCCACAATGAATTAAACCATTCCGTACTGCAAATGTACTAAGAAAAATAAAAAGGTTTTTAAAAATAAGACAGATTTAAGGTTTTGTAGTTTGTTTACTTGTTTGTCGTGGTGCTGAGATTGAACTCTGCGTCTTTGCACTTAATTACATTTCCAGCCACCACCCCACTTGTATTATTTTATTTTAAGACAGGGTCTCACTGAATTGCCCAGGATGGGCTCAAATTTGAAATCCTTTTGCCTCAGCCTCCGAGAGTAGTGGGATTACAGGCGTGCACCACCAAGCTCAGTTTAGGGTCTTGAAGTATGAAGACTGGGTTATCCTCACGGGCTTGGTGAAATTACGACTGTCTCTATGCAAAGGATGGTAGGGAGAGAGAGAAGGAGCTGGGGATTGAGATTTGAATATGTAAAGCTGCCAGGGTTGACTATGGAGCAAGGGGCCCCTAGAGACTGGTCAATAAAGGCCAGGAAATAAGTTCACCTCTAGAACTTTCAGCAAGAATGCAGTAGGGCCTCCAGTACAATATGAAAATAACATGTTGTTTTAAGTTTGTGGTAACTTGATACAACAGCAATAGGCAACAAAGGCATAGGCCCATTGTGATAAAGTTAAACATATGTATACAATCAAATGGGTAATTTTTCTTTAAAATAGAGAAGAAAATCTGAGTTTCCTCTACCTATAACTACTGATTTGCTTAGTGGATATAGACACCTGGTGGGCATGGGAACAAGTGAAAGGATGAGACCGGGGATGTAGCTCAGCGGCACAGCACAGCCTGGCAAGCTAAGGTCCTGAGCTCAATTCCTGATGCCAAAAACAAAACAAGGGCTGGGGATTTAGCTCAGCGGCACAGCCCCTGCCTGGCAAACGCAAGGTCACGAGTTCGGTTCCCGGTACCGGAAACAACACCCCCTCCAAAAAAAAGAAAGGAGACTAATAGGTTACACAAAATAAATACATCCTCAGGACAACAGGATCGTTCTTGATTTTCATATCTCCAAATTACGGGCCTGTAAAAGCAACATGAGCAGCAGATTAGATAAAAATGTTTATGCAAGATTCCCTGTGCACTGCCTGCCTCGCATGGTAGAAGAGGTCTGACAGTTTGACACGTTATAGGTTGCATGCATGCATGCATGAATGAATGAGTAATGACCGTGGTTTCTCAAACAGAACTCGGGCCACCGACTCTAAGGAACTTCTGACACAAAGCCTGGGAATGACATGTCTGTCTCCAGGAACAAAAGGCTGACTCTAGAGGCCCACAGCAGGGAGGCCCACCGCTCCCAACTCCCCCAGGGGTTTGTGGCTGGTTTTATCTCAGCTCTAGCCCTCCCTTAACACTTTGGTGCTAACTCTTTGGGCAGTGCCTTCCATATTGTTCATCGGTTTCACTCATGGCTTGGAATCCAGGGCTGCCTTGGCGTTTGATTATCTGCCCTATCTCAGTGCAGTCTGCTGCCACTAACTCTGCTCTGAGAACCCAGCTTCCTTTGGTTCTGCAGGGTCTGGTTCTGTAGCTCTGCCTCTCTTACCAGGTCTGTGAGAGCAGTTTTCCCCTCTGAAGTTGCATTCTTGAGCTAGCGACTATAGCTGCCATAGCTTGGACCTGGAACGTACCCCACATACCCACATGTGAAGGCGGGTCCATCCTAGTGCTATAGGGAGGGGATGGATCCTGTAAGAGGCGGGTCATGGTGGGAAGTTTTAGATCACTGGGGATGTGCCCTTGAAGGGGTTTGTGGGACCCATATCTACTCTTCCCTTTGTTACATCCCAGCCATGGAGGGAACAGTTTGCCATACACTGCCTGTCATGATGGGATGCCACGTTATAGGCCACGAAACAACAGAGCCAACCAACCACAGGTTGAAAACTCCAAAATTGTGAACTGAAACACACCCATCCTCTTCTCAAGTTGATTAATATGTTGTTTTAGTAATGGATAGCTAATGTCTTAGTCTCTTTTCTCTCATTACTGAGACAAAATACCTAACAATAATAAAGGAGGAAAGGTATATTTAGCTCACAGTGTGTAGAGGTTTCAGTCCATAATCAGCTGGTTCCAAGGCAGGGTTGCACATGGCAAAATGCTTTCCTGCATGTAGTTCATGTATATGTTCTTTTATAACAACAGGCCCATCTTTGTAATAATTATTTCTTCAGTACTGGGAATTGAATCTGGGGACTTCACTCTGCACTATATCCCAGCACTTTTTGTTTTGAATTTTGAGTCAGGGTCTCACTGAGCAACTAAGTAGTCTAGGCTGGGTTCAAACTAGCAATCCTCCTGCCTCAGCTTCCCATAGTACTGAGATTACAGATGTGTACCACCATGCCTGAGTAATAATTGATTTTTAAACCTATACACAATGACATTGGATCAGTTAGACAAAAATCCTAAATCTGCTCTCTTCTCTAATAAAATTCCCAGTGTTTCAATTGCTGAGAACAGGAAGTTTGTTCATGTTGGTCAGTATTATTTATTTATGACTTATAGATTTATTAATTATTTATAGATTATCCAAATTTTACACTTTAGTGGGATTTGTAGGCTCCCATTATGTTAGCACTTTAAAAATTACCTAATAAATACTGCCTCATAAAGAACTGCTGAGTGTCAAATCTAGATTCTCAAAATACAAATTACCAGCGCGTATTTCTGTGCCTGGCAGAAGGTGGCACTAGAGTTATGCTTGCAAAACTACTGCTGGCTGTAGAGCCCTCGTGTAATTGCCAGCCTTCTCATAGCTTGCTAAACTGTATACAGTTTGTACACTTTAACAGATATTTATCAGAGTCAAGCAATCAAACGTCTTAGAATCTTCCTCCAGAACTTTCAAAATATTCACTTACAAATATTACTGAATCCCTGCTATACACAAGGCACTCTCGCTCTGTATATTAGTGATATTCAATAAGCAACACAGATATGGAAACATATCATCTTCTAATCTGAAAGACAGACATTAAACAAGTAAGTCACTGGCAGTTACCTGCTTAGTGACAATTGCTGTGAGTATCAAAGCAGAGGCACGAATGGGTATATGAAAGAAACCCTGGTACAGTTGTGGTGGGGGAGTAAGAGATCTCTCTTGACCCTTTTTTCCTGAAAGTGCTTATTCATCATTTCTAACATGTCATTCTTTCTAGGCGCTATTTCTATTTTGACTCTTAAATACCACTCAATAATTAATTACATTATTAAAATCCTGTCCCACATTCCATTAGCTCAGCCAGCGCTGTGTCATTTCCCTTGGCTTTGCCATCTAGTTTCCCTTGAGAACTCACTAGAGCAATAGCTCTCACTTGGAGCAGGACCACCCTAGTGGGCAATTTAGAAATTTGTGGAGGTGTTTTTGTGGATTTCGCAATGATTTGGAGGGTATTCCCAGTAATAATGGAGAAAGGCTGGGAATCCCAGCCGTCTGGCAAGGTGTACACCCATCCCGCTTAGGAAAAGCCACCCCTGCCCCTCGGGACCTTCCACGTCCTGCTGATGTTGCCTCAAGTGATCAGCCTGCATATAATTAGCTCGTGTTTTATGTGTAAACAGAGACTTTTGCATGTTTTTATGCACCCCGAATCTTATAAAAATTCAACAAGAGTGTCAATAAAAAACTGGACATTTTAGCCAGGCGTGGTGGTACATGCCTGTAATCCCAGCACTCAGGAGGCTGAGGCAGGAGGATCGTTGCAAGTTTAAGACCAGCCTGGGCTGAAAAGCAAGCTTAAGGCCAGCCTGAACTGTATAGTGAGAACATGTATCAAAATGACAAAAAAAAAAAAAACACAACAAAATTGTTTGGTTTGAAATTTGACCAAAAATTGTCAATCACTTTGGAAAACTTCTCTCACCCCATACTTGAGGCACACACATGACACACTTGTGCATTCTTCTATCACAGCAGCACATTCACCAGCACTTTGCAGACGGTGAAAGCACAGGACTATTTCGTGATGTCTTCTAGCATGACTGAGGTGAAACATTTACATACGGAAATACATTATATTTCACCAAAAATTACTTTCCTCGAATTTTTCCATCATAGTAAAGCCAGAGAAATTTTGTTTTACATTCAATTCTTGGGAAAATTATAGTACCTGAGAATTTAATTCCAGAGTAGTAAAACAGCCATTACACAATATTTGTTTTCAAAAGGGACTTCTAAAGGGCATTCGCGTGGTGGAGAACCACCACGCCAGGGTGGACAGAAATTAGGAGACACCAAACCTGGGTGAACACCTGCTCCCCACGTATTATCAGTGTGACCCCCAACAAGATCTCAAACCCCTGTCTTTGGTGTCTTCACCTCTGTAAGGGACACCGCAGGACTAGTCTCATGGAAAGGCTGTTTTTGTGCAGGTTAACTAAGACAATGTTCAAAGATGTACAGCACAATGCAAAGAACATGTAAAACCTCATTAATGTTATTATTTTTCCAGTTGAAGCAGCAACTGATATGTAAACGCTTAGCTACTATTTTCTTGATCAGGCACTGCCGCTATCTTCTGCATGTTAAATGCTACAGTTGAGTGTATATGATATATGCACTTACAAAAAGGGCTTTAATTGTTCTTTCAGTGGTTAATACCTCATGATCCAAGAAATCTGTCTTCCGCTCTCTGAGCCCTGCTACTCGCTGCCACATCATCTTAGTTTATGTTATTGCTGCGTCACCGTGAATCAGGGAGAAGGAGAAAATGTACTCCACAACCTAAACTGACAAATAGGAGTCACGGTCTTATATTGGAGAGGTGAGCGGTCTTGACCCCACTTCTAACCCCCGACCACATTTATCAGAACGAGGTAGGTCATCCTCCAAATAAAAATGGCGCCCTAAATCAGGTTGAGAAGAAGATTGATATTATCCATGAATAAACTATTAAGCATTTTTATGACTCTGAGTAAGTCATTTATTCAACAAAAATTTACTTGGCACTTGCTTTGAACAAGGGGATGCAGTGAAAGCTGGAATGAATAATGAACTATGGAATTATAAATTAGTATCTCTGATTCATTCTTTCAACAAATATGCATTATCATGATAGGCTGTGGGCCAGATGCTAGGAACACAAATATGAATAAGATATGGTTAGAGCCGCAAGAATCTGAAGCCATGTGAAATAAGCAGCAGAATTTAAATCAATAAACAACCTCAATTTATCTCAGGGCAAGTTTGTAAGATGGGATGTAAGCTAATTATTGAGTGCCCACTGTAACCAGGGTACTATAGTATAATATGTCACATATAAATAAACATTCATATTTTATTTAATCTTTATATTCCCCATTGTGGCAGATACTGTATTCGTTTTTTCATTCATGAGGACATTTACTCAGCAAAACTGTGTAATTTTGGCAAACTAGTATTAACAATAGCTAGCTTCTATTGACATGAGCATTATGCATTAAATTTCATTAATCTCCATAAAAATCCTATTATTGTTCATAGTCTACAACATGGAAACAAAGGTGAGAGAGGTTAAGTAAATGCTACAGTTTCACACAACGAGCCACGGGATAAGCACCCAGCCCTGACCATCTGCCCCCGCAGCTGCTCGCAGCCCCTCCGTGGCCGTTGTCTCCGTGTGACAACTCCAGCCTGATTCGCCCTCAAACTTCTTCCACAGTTTGCTGTCTCTAGGTTCTGTCCATGTCTGCGGCCCATGGATGGGGCTTTTTGAACTCTTAGTAAACTGTGATCAAAAAAGAATTGTATGAATGGAACGGGATAGAATAGTGTGGGTTGAGTGCTTGTACAACAGTAAATGCTAGATAAACTACACATTGTAAATAAAATACATTGTATTTTTTTTAAAGCATGCAAAAGTTGCAGAAGTAAAGTAAATTTAAGAACTAAAATTCCAGAGTCGGGAGAGCCTCTCAGAGGTGAGTTGAGGGCCTGAGCCTCTTCTTTCCTGGTGTGTTTACCAATGCTGGATGAGGCTAGAGACGGAAATTTGGGGCTGGGGATTTAGCTCAGCAACACAGCGCCTGCCTGGCAAGTGCAAGGTCATGAGTTCGATTTCCGACACCAGAAAAAAAAAAATAGAGATGGAAATTTGGGGGTTGGCCCCAAAAGTGAGTATACTGGGAGGCAGACAGTGGCACGCTCAGGCAGTTACTCCATGGTTCAAATGGCAAAACCCGAAACTTTGGAGGACTCAAATAGGTCAAAGATGACTATGCAGGACCCCACTAATTCTGAAGCCACATGAGACGAGAATCTGAAAATCTAAGTCTAATATCTCTGAGAAACTGAGATGACTTTGCCATTGGTCTCCAAGTGCTGAGGAAACGAGAACTTGTCAAGCTCTAAATTACAGCCGTGGAGGTCACCCCTAGGAAAAGGAGCAAGCAGAGGCGGACTGAGTCTTACCAAACCATGACCCAGCATCGCCAAACCTAAATGTGGAGAAGTAAATAAATAGGACCCCCTAATAACTTGCAGCTAAAGATTATAGCCTTTACCTGTAAAAATTGAGACTCCAAAGATGAACTATCTACAGAGAAATGTCCTCGCTAAGCCTCCTACCTCAAGCTATAGTTCCTGAACATAAAATGTAAGCAATCAGGAGTGAGCGATAAATTATCATAACAGATTCCATTTCATAGCATTCTTTAAGATGCCAGCATTTGACGCAGGTCAGTTAGTTATTTCTGCAGAGCTGATGTTTGCTCTTTTTGAATAGGAAACAGAGATACAGCCTTCCCAAATGGGAAGAAGGCCAAGAGATGAAGCGAGGGAGAAGAAGGATGGAGAAGAGGATATAAAAGGAATTGAGTTGTTATGCACCAACTGTGCCCTACAAACATGTTTTAATAACACTGAAATTAAAGAAGAGACTTCTGAGCATCATTTATGACATCATTTAATGATTTACTGAAAATACTCATGTAGAGTAGAAATTCATTTCATCGGCTAGCTCTCTGAGGTCTTATTCCTCCATTCGTTCTCAGAAAACGTGTCTGTGCCTTAATAATGTCATTTAAATAAAAACTTAAATATTCCAGCTAACAGGAGCTCTACTGACTCTGAAGCTGTGCTGAAATCAAGGATGTTTCTTCCTAATTTGGAGCCGGCCAGGTTCAGACTCCAGACACAGGGAAAATGCAGAACAGGACTATCAGTCTTCTTTGTTCAAAACAGATGACTCTGTAAGTATTTGCCTAGTTAAAAATAACAGCATTCCTTCCCCCCGCCATCAGCTGAACAGTCTAGTCTGCTCGTATTTTTTTAACCCAGTCAGGGGAATAAAGGTCAAAAGGCTATGTACTCTGAATTAAATTTTTTTCACAACAGCCTATGCCAAAAAGAATTTGTCTACCTTTGATGTTTTTCAAAAGATTCTCCTTCCTTCTTACTGTGGAAAATATAACACATTTACATTAAGTTGCTACTGATCGCTTTCTCTTTCACCAATTTTCCATTTACCAGAAAGGTTGATTAGTTTCCATTAAGTTGCTGTCCGATTTTCTCTATGAAATTTCTGGTAATTTTAATAATAATCTTGCTTGAATAATTCCATCTCTTCACAGCTACTTGCCACAGTTTATCAATTAAACAGCACTGACACTTTGGTTGTGCTGTTGGATCTTTATAATTCTCTCCTAAAATAGATATATCATTTGACTCAGACATTTGTCAGATTCTCTCACTATTTTTAATTTTTTCATGCCTACTCTTTCTTCCATCTCAATAATTTCAAATAAATACAATTGGCATTTTAGGATAATGTATAAGCGGAATACTCTACTCTTCCATGAATCTGTGCCTCCCGCCGGCACCAAGAAATGAAATAAACCAAAAAAAAGTGAACTTGTAAAATTAGTGTCAAAGCTTTTTCTTTGAAAACTCAAATATAATTTATTGCTTTTATAAAAGAGTTACAGTGAAAGAGTAGTTAAGAGCACAATTTTGACTACTAAAGCATGGTAGGTATGCAGGAGTATTTATATTCCAGCTGAGAAGGCTTCAGAGGCATGAAGAAGCCTGTGTGTGATGTTTATTTTAACAATTCATTAGATATTCTGATTTGGTCAAATGTTAAGCTTAGGCAACGGTACCTTACAGATCTTTCTGGAAAGAAAATATGTTGTTATACTATCCACCGCCCTGGGAGTTCCTATCACTTCCCATCTTAATGCCCAAGAGATGAGATAGAAAAAACAGCCCTGGATGAAATATGTCAGTGTGGTTCCTGATCCCACAGATAAAGATCATGCGGTTGGAACTGCATGTAAATAATCAGCACCGTTGATTGTGATCTTGACAATTTTGCACAGCTGGGGTCCGGCTACCTGAGATCGTTTTTCTCCCCTGGGTGATTCACAATAGCCACAAAGGGCAATGCAAGGCTATAAACTTAGTCAAAGGCACATGGAACCACAGGGTGCTTTGAGGGTCACTGAAGGGCAAGTATGCTTTGTGCCCCATTTGTAACTCCTCCTCTCTGATCACCGCTGGTGAACTCGGGCACACTTCCTCTAATGATTCCCCAAAGGAGGGGTTTTCTTCCATCAAGTTTGTGCCCTTGACCTTCAGATCAGGCAATGAAATTAGAATGTTGAATGGCAGCAACCCTAGGAATATCTATGCTGCTCTAAACAGCCACATCGCCTCCTTTGTATAATATGTGAGCTAGTCTTGCTAATATAGAATTTTTAAATTTACTTATTCACTCAATAAATTTATTTATTTATTTTGTTTGTTTGTTTGTTTGTTTTTGGTTTTTTCCGGTACCGGGAATCGAACTCACTACTTTGCGCTTGCCAGGCAGGCGCTGTGCCGCTGAGCTAAATCCCCAGCCCCTCAGTAAATTTTTAATTAGGACACAGAGGTGAAATGACTCTCAATCCAAGCCAAAAAAAAGTCAAGCTTTTCAACTTTCAATACAGCATTAAGCTTGTGTAGTGCATTTTAATATATAAAGCATGTGAATATTCTTTCAAACAATGCCAGATATTTACTACAAACTAGTCTGCAGATTTTGTCAAAAAGACAGCTGGAGAGTAATGGTGTTTGAGCAAGGTTGTTCATCTATTCATTTCTTTTAAAAATTCTAAACTATTTATCAAAATAGATTTCCTAAAAGCTACTTGACTTAGACCACTGAAAAACCATCTTCACTAAGTTTATGTTTTTCTCACATGTAGCTGGTAATTACTGAAAGTCGGTGAGGAATATTCCTGCAACCTGGTGTGGTAGAAAGAGAAACTGAAGGTATGAGAAATCAGAAGAAATTCAGAGACCTTGATTTCAGGTTCCACAGCGCCCCATCCTAGCTGGATGATGGTATCTCTACAGCTCTGAGTTTTATATTAGTGGGGGAATAAACTACCTATGTTCAATAATAAATAAAGTAAATGAGATAACACAGACCCGACACAGAGTAGATACTTAAATGGGTTAAATCTACATGTTATATGAAATCTATTGCTATTATGATATTCACAGTCCTTAAATGAAAAAGGAGTGTAGTTCAGAGGCAAACATTTGTGCTTATGCAAGGTCCTAGGCTTGATTCTAGCCTTGCAAAACAACAAAAATTTTTAAAAAGAAGAAAGAGGAAAAAAAAGAAAATGCTTCTTTTTTTCAGACCCATTTTATTTCCTTTAAAAGATAAACAGAATTATCTAATATATCTTTTTTAGACCAGTTCGTAAATGTAATTTTTTTTTTAATAATATTTACCTAGATATGGTCCCTTTCCAACATGGTCTTTTAAATTTTTTATTTCTTGTCTAATCATCCTATCATGGTTTTGAAGACTCAGGGAGTATTCAGCTAGATTTTAATAAGTTCTCTTTTCCCCCCAAAGTGACTGTGCTAAACCTTATCAAAGTCCCCAAACCAACATTATGCTCTACCACTTTTAAAAAAATGATCATAAATCTGTATTGGATTCCTAGGGATGCAATAACAAGGTACCATAAACTGAATGACTTAAAACAGAAATTTATTTTTTCACAGTTCTAGAGACTAGAAGTCTGAGGTCAGTGTGCTGCAGGGCTGTGCTTCCTCTGAGATTTTGGGTAGAACCTTTCCTTGCTTCTTCCTGGCTTCTGGTGGGGACCATCAATTCTCAGGATTCCTTAGCTTGTCACTGCATCACCCGCTCCCCTAATCTCCATCTCTTTCATCCCATGGCATTTTCCTCTTCTTCTGAGGACACTAGTCATATTGGATTGGGTTGCACCTAAATGACCTCATCTTAACTTTGTTATATCGACAAAGATCCTATTTTGAAATAAAGTCTTAGTTACCAGTGGTTCAGAGTTTAACAAATCTTTTTTAGGGATCACAGTTCAACTTATAATAACTTCCTACTCATAAGAGACATCTGAGCCCTAGCAGTAATTGCTTCCAAATGTGTCTGTAATATATCCACAATTATCCTTGGTGACCTTAATTCTAATGCACTTCTCTATAGTGTCACAAGATAGTTCTCTTCTTCTCTCCAAGGCTGGATGGTCGACCCAAATTCTAGATTCTCTGTCCTCCCGGTTTCACCAGTTACCTCCTCTCTCAATCTTTTGCTCTCCTCTTTTTGAATTCCTTTGCTTTGCTCTGCAAATAAATTCAAGCCTTCCCTACCTATTAACATTTTAAAACCTTTATTTTTTAAATCTATTTTTCAGTTTGAATCTACTTTTTGCTACTTGTCATTCAAGGAAGAAATTAAATAATTCCTAGAACTAAATGAGTTGTCCTTCTGCTTGTTGGGACCCAGACTAATGAAAAATGTATGAAACCAAAACGTACAGAACTTGCCATCTCTGCATTCCTACCTCATGTGTTAATTCTACAAGGCAACATAGAGTAAAAGGCACTGTCTGTCTTCCTTAGTTACTTCTCTCTCGTCGCTGAGACAAAACACCCAACATCCAAAATGGCGTCTGTCCATTTCAGCTGGCTGGGTGGTACGTGGCAGAGGGGTTACAGTTCACGGTTGCTGGAGTGACAGAAGACAGCAAAAGCACTAAGAGCAAAAAGAGGTGGAAATAAACCTATTTCTGCCCCTTTTGTATTATCCACAAGGCTGCGATTAGGGCAGTGTCAATCCAATCAGTGGACTGATCCAGCAATCACTCACCTTTTATTCCAGCACCCTTAATCCCAGCATTGCACTACTAGTCAATCACAAACTCTAGATTCAGCTGCCTCAGAAAAAGCCCCGTCTAAACGTGTTGGAGACTTTGGGGGGACATCTAGACACAAACTATAACACTATCCCTGGTTCTGGGGCCAGAGCAGTGAACCAGACACTATAGCTCCCAATTTCAGAAGAGAAATGATGCTAAATAATACCTTCACTTCTCTGTAAAGGAGCTACAAGAGTGCATGATAAGGAAACCAAAATAGAGCAGGAAATTGGAGGTCTTACTGAAGCAGTTACCGAAACTGATATAGAAAGAGTTCAGAGGAATTCACAACATGAAGAGAATGAAAAAGATTCTAAAATGAGGGATCAATTCACAAGTCAGAAAAGCATGATACAGAAAGGAACATGGTGTTTTCAAAATCCCGGAAGAGGGCTCGTGTTACTTTATTGTAGACATAGGAGGAGAGTGATACCTAATGATGTTGGTGGACACACAATGAACAAATGATGAGGGTTTTATGTGCCACATTGAAGATTTCTACTTCATAGCAAATGGAAGGGCCCAATGAGGCCTTAAACACGGATGTAGCCCCATCACACTCACTTTCAAAAGGATCACACTGATTGCAGGTAAAGAATAAATTGGAGACTGGGTGACCTCAAAACATGAGTAGATCAACTGCACAAAAAAATTTAGGAAAAAATTTAGAGCTGAACCACTCTTTGAACCAACTGACTCAGTAGATCTCTACAGAATGCTCTACCCTACTATAACAGAATATACATTCTTCTGAGCAGTATGCAGAACTTTCTCCAAAATGAACCATAAGCTAAATTCTGCTTAAATAAAAATAAAAGAATAAAAATAATGTCGTGTAGGCTATCATCTCATAGCAGGGTAACTAGAAAGCAATCACAAAAGAAACCGTTGAAATTTTACAAACATCAGGCTGTTAAATAAAACACTACTGAACACTCAATGGGTCACAGAGAAATCAAGGAAGAAATTAAAAATTCCTAGAAAGGAACACTAAAGACAGTACAACATACCAGAACCTATGGGACACAATGAAACCGGACCCTAAAAGGAAGTTTATTGCTTTGAATGTTCACATGAGAAAAACAGAACAAGCTCAAATACATAACCAAATAATGCAACTCAAGAGATTAGAAAAACAAGAACAGTCCAAACTCAAACCTCATACAAGGAAGAAAACCATAAAGACCACAGCAGAAACTGAAATTTAAAAAAAAAAAAAAAAAAAAAGATCAAAGAGCTGGTTCTTTAAAAGAATAAACAAAATAGACAACCCGGGGCTGGGGATATAGCTCAGCAGCACAGCACCTTGCTTGGCAAGCATAAAGTCCTGAGTTCGATTCCCGGTACAAAATCAAACAAACAAAAATAGACAAACCCTTAGCCAAATTTACCAAAAGAAGGAAGGAAAAGACCCATATCAGTGCAATTAGAAATGAAAAAGGCAAAATCACAATGAGCACTGCTAAAATCCAAAAGATCATTATTAATTGCTGTGAAAAATTATACTCCAGCAAATTGCAGTCTCTAGAAGGAATGGACAGATTTCTAGACACATATGAATTAATAAAACTGAAACTAAAAGACATAAAAACTCTCAACAATTCAATAGTAGGCAATGAAATTGAGAGAGTAGTAAAAAAAACTCTACCAACTAAGAAACCCTCAGGACATGATGAGTTTAACACTGAGTTCTACAAGAACTTCATGGAGAATATAACACAAATACTTTAATGAAACTGAAAAGAAGTAGTACAAGTAGTACTCCCATAGTCGTTCCTAGAAGCTAGCATTACTCTGATTCCAAGCTACACAATTATCCAATAAAAAAGAAAACTGTAGGCCAGTCTCTTTAATAAACATAATCTCCAAAAAGATACTGGAAATCAGATGCAACAAATCATCATGACCAAGCTGGCTTTATCCCAGAACTGCAAAAATGACTCAAATGTGGAAAGTGATGAATGTATATATAAATTTATATGCTATATAAACAGAGGTGAGGACAAAAATCATGTGATCATTCCAACACAGGCAGAAAAGGCCTTTGACAAAACCGACATTTATTCATGATGAAGAAAATAGGCATAGAAGGACCTTAACTCCGTGGGACAAAAGACGTTTATGGTAAACCAACTGCCAATGTCACATTAAATGGGGAAAAGTTGGAAGCTTTCCCTCTAAGACTGGAAACAAGACAAAGATGTCCACTATCAACACTCCTGTTCAATGTAGTAGTTTTTAAAATATTAGCCAGAGCAATCAGGCAAAAGAAACAAATAAAAGGGATAAATATGAGAAAGGAAGAACTCAAATTATCATTATTTGCAAATATGATATGATCATTTACAAAGAAGAACCAAGTAATTCCACCAAAAGACTCATGGAAGCGGGGCATGGTGGCGCACGCCTGTAATCCCAGCACTCAGGAGGCTGAGGCAGGAGGATCGTTCTGAGTTCGAGGCCAGCCTGGGTTACAAAGTGAGCTCAAGGCCAGCCTGAGCTGCAAATCGAGACCTTGTCTCAAAAAGGCCAAAAAAAAAAAAAAAAGACTCATGGAATTAACAACCAAATTCAACAATGTAGCAAGATACAAAATCAGCACACAAAAATCAACGGCATTCCTGTATACCAATAATGAACCCACGGACAAAGAAATTAGAGAAACAACATCATTCACAACAGCATCAAATAAGTAAATACTTAGGAATTCATCTAAATAAAAAAGTGAAAGACCACAGCAATAAAAATTACAATACCCTGAAAAAGGAGACCAAAGAGGACATCAGAAAATGGAAAGACACCCTCAGTTCCTGGATGAGAAAAGCCAATATTGTCAAAATGGCTATACTTCCAAAGCTAATACAAAAATTTAACACAATCCCAATCAAAATACCAACAGCCTTCCTCATAGCACTAGAGAAAACATTCCTAAAGTGCTTACAGAAAGGACATCAGTATAGCAAAAGCAATCCCAGGTAACAAAACAGAGCAAGAGGTATTATAATCCAGATTTCAAGATGTATTAAAAAGCTACAGTGATTAAAAAAAAAGCAAAAAACAGCACAGTACTGGCACAAAAACAGACATGTGGATCCATGGAACAGAAGAGAGGGTGCAGAGGCACCCTCAGGCACATTCAGTCACCTGACATTTGACAAAGAGGCCAAAAATGTAGCTGGAGGCAAGATGGTTCTGGAAAATCATCTGTTCACAGGGAGAAGATTGAATCTAAACTCATATCTCTCACCATGTATTAAACAAAAAATTAAAAGGGACCAAAGATCTAAATATTAAAATAGGAACACCTAACCTGCTGGAAGATAAAGTAGGTAAAATTCTTAAAGTCCTAGAAATAGACAAGGACTTTCTGAACAGAATCCCAATTGCACAAGAAATAATATCAAGAATCAACAAATGGTATGTCAAATTAAAAAGTAGCTACACAGCACAGGAAACAACCAACAGGCTGAAGAAACAACCTACACAATGGGAAAAATATTTTTGTCAGCTACACCTCAAAAGACTAATATCTAGAATATACATATAAAAAAAAAACTTTGAAAAAACAGGCCCTCCAAAATAAAAGACCAAAATCAAAAAAAATGGGCAACTGAAATGAATAGACACTTCTCCAAATACAAGTAGCTAATAAATACATGAAAAAATATTTCATCATTGGCCATAAAGAAATGGAAATTAAAACAACACTGAGATTTTATCTTACTTTAGAAAGAATGGCTATCATCAAGAAATCAAAGAAGAAATGCCGGCAAGGCTGGAAAGAAAAAGGAGCCCTTCTACATTGTTGGTAGGAATGTAAACTAATACAACCACTATGGAAATCAGTATAGAGATTCCTCAAAAAGCTAAAAATAGAAGTTTCATTCCACCTAGCTATTTCCCTTCTACATATCTTCCCAAAGTATTAAACATATCATATCATAGTGTTACATGCATATCCGTGTTTGTAGCAGCACATTTCAAAATAGCTAAATCTTGGAAGTGATCTATATGTCCCTCAAGAGATGAACAGATTAAGAAAATGTGGTATTTATACACAATGGCATACTATTCTGCTATAAAGGGTAGATTTGGTTCATCGGTAGGAAAATGGAGGTAATGTGAGACCATAAGATTAAGTAAAATAAATCAGACACACAAGATTAAATGTCACATGGATTATCTTATATGAGTAGCCCAAAGTATAAACAAATTTTTTTTTTTTTTTTTTTTGTTTTTCTCCGGTACCAGGAATCAAACTCACAATCTTGCGATTGCCAGGCAGGCACTGTGCCTCTGAGCTAAATCCCCAGCCCTAGTATAAACAAATGAAAGAACAAAATAAAAAATAGATAGTAGGAAACAGGTAGATGTTTGTTGTGGTGGTTGTTTTTGGTTTTGTTTTTTATTTTTTGAGACAAAGTCTCATTATGTAATGCAGGCCAGCCTTAAAGTTGCTTATGTAGCCCAGGCTGGCCTTGAACTCACAGTGATCCTCCTGCCTCAGCCTCCCAAGTGCTAAGATTACAGGTACGCACCACCATGCCCCGCTAGGCAGATAAATCTTCTGCAAATGAGAAGGGAACCAAGACATGGAAGGATGTGGCAGGAAGGGAGGGTAAGGACAGGTAAAAAGAATTAAGATGTGTTATGTGCATGTATGAACTCCCCACAGTGAATTAACCATTATGTGTTTCAAACATGTACAATAAAAATTAAAATTAAAAAAGACTAAATTGGACAAGCGAGAATAGATGGAAAAGGGCAGTTAACACACCATTACAGGAGTCTAGCAAAGACTCTTGTAATAACTGTATCATAGGGATGACAATGAAATAGTTCCTGTGCATGCTGAAGACATACTAAAGAGACAGAATCAGCATGGTTAGTGATTGATTGGCTAACTGGGGTGAGGGATAAAGACATGCCCAACCTAATACCCAGGATTCTGGCTCATTACCTGGATAGACGGAATCATCACTAAGAAAAAAAATACTGATTTCAGTAGTACAGTGTCAGAATTAGAAATGATGAGTTCACACTAGGATATGTTGACTTTGAGATATCGATGGAAGCCCAAATAGGCATGCTTAAGTAGAGAGTCCTCATCTGTAGTAAAACTGCTCAATACTGTAAATAACCTGCCAACTGCTAAATGTAATGAACCATTTAATTGTTCAGCTATTTGACTTCTGCAGCATTTGATACTCTTAGCCATTCCTTCTTTGAAACAAGGGCTCTTTATCTTTGATTTCTCCTTAGAATTCTACGTATCCAAGTTCCCTTCCTTCTCTGACTTTGTCTTCTTTGGCCTAACCTTAAAACATTCAAATTTCCAATAGAACCTTCAATAAATAATCCTCAAATATCCATCCCCAACATCCCTCAATAAATACCCATGAGATTCCTCTACCTAGATTGTCAGTAGTTAGCTCAGATTCAAGGGCAATCCAAAATAAGGTCTACCCCACCAGATTCACCTTTCCACTGCTGGAACAAAATACCCGACATACACAATTTAAACAAAAAAGTGTTATTTGGGCTAATGGTTTCCAAGGGTTCAGTCTATTGTCAGCTGCCTCATGGTAGAAGGGCCTGCAAGATAGAGGACAGCTGCCCACTCTGGTGGCCGGGAAGCAGAGAGAGCAAGAAGATCTAGAGAAAGAGAAGGGGCTGAGGATGGGATATAATCTTGAAAGGCACATCCCAAGTGATACACTTTCTCCAACCAAGCCAGCAATACATCTGGCCATGAACACATGGATGAACTAACCCACCAATGAGTATAACACTCCCATGTTCCAACGCCTTGGCTAGGCTCCACCTCTGAACATTGCTGAAATGGGGATCAAGCCCACAATACCTGAGTGTCTGGAGGACACTTTGTATTTAAACTGTAATATTCACCAATCGTTTTCTTTCCCAATGTCTCCATGCTTCTAAATGCTCATTATCACTTACTAGACAAACAAAGAAGATGAGGAATCATAGGATCCATCTCATCACCAAAATTCAGTCTGTTTCTGAGTCCTTCTAATTACTCTCTCAGGAAGCCTCTTTCCCCACACCCTCAGCACCATGGACTATGGCAATCCTTGTCTAACATAAGGGCTGGCAAACTTTTTCTGTAAAACTCCAGTCAGCAAACAATTTAGGTTTTGAGAGCTTTACCTGTAACAACTATTCTGCTCCATCACTGTAGAGCAAAAACAACAATAAATGAAACATAAATGAAAGGGCATAGCAGTGATCCAGAAAGACTTCATATATGGACACTGGAACTTAAGTTCCACATTATTTTCTATGGTGTATAATTTTTCTTCTTTTTCACTCGTCCCTCCCCCACAGAGAATTGTAAAAGCTGTTCTTAGCTTACAGTCTACACTAAAACAGAAGTAGGTAAGGATAATCCTGCAGGTCATAGCTCAGAACCCTTGCTCTAACTCCTCCCTGTTTTGGTAGATAGCAGCCAGAGAGCAAATCTGAACCAATGCACGTAATTCCCCTTCTTTCTCAAAGGACTCCTTTGCAAATGCAATGATTAGGTTGAAACACAAGTGTCTTCCACCAGGTGGCCCCAAACTTATTTTCTAAACTTGTTTCATGCTATCGTTCTCCTCAAACAAAATGGTCCTATACTCCAGACTGAACGTCTAGCTGTGCCCTGAGCCCCTAGGCTCTGACGCATCTATGCCTTTATGTGAGCTCTAAGATAATTTACATTAGTCTCAAGCTAATGAGATTATGCTCAACTCTTTTTGGTAGCTAATGATAGCCCCGGAAGACATGTGAAATAGGTGAAAACTAACTATTTACCCACAACCCTGTTACTCAGCTATAATGAAAGTAAGCCTCACACTGTATTTTTCTGCAATAGAACCTTTTAGCAAGCAGACATAAAACAGTGAAACAACATCCTTAACTTGACCTTATGTGAAGTTCTAGATTTCTGTCTACAAAACTTCATTTGAAGCTCCCGTGAGGCAAGTAAGACAACATTCTGATGATGGGAATCAGCCATCCATGTACTCAGACGCTGGTAACCAAGAATCAGAGAAGCCATTAGACCCTTCCAACGCTGACTGGAAGTCATATGTGGTATGCCATTCTTTTTTTTTTTTTTTTTTAATAAAAACAACTCTACATTTATTGCCCTCCAGTAAAAACAGAAGGGTAGTAAAAACATAAGCATAGTCAAAACAGTATGAACAAATGTTTTACAAACACTCCGTGGTGAAACCACTTAATCGGCGGCCCTTTTTTACATATTGTCATAATTGCCATTGCCTCACTTCATTGCTGTCTTAATTCATTGATCATTTCTAGTTGGAGACACTGTGTAGCAGAGTGATATTATCTCCTTTCAGCATGATCTGACATAGTTGTTTTCTTGACTTCCTTTTAGAATGAATTTCTTCTGTATCATCTAGTACAAGGTTCATGTACTCATCAAAACCAACAATACAGCCCCCTGTCTGCATCTTCACTTGCTCATTCAACCACACCTGAATCCAGGATCTATTCTGCAACTTCCTGAAGATGAGTTTGATGGGCTGCACCATCACCTTCTGCACCTTCGGGACCTGGGCCCTGTACACCATGGGATGCCATTCTTAAGAGTGAAAATTAAGAGACTTTGCTAACTTCCTATACTCCATTCATGCAAGACAGTAGCATTTCTCAAATATATTCATCAGTCCCCATACCTTGACTACTCCCTAACATGGCCACTGAGTACTCATTTCTAACATACTTCATGCCAATTAACTAGCCACCAACTTCACCAATGAAAGACAACATTACTGGCTGGAGGTGCAGCTCAGTAGTCGAGCACATGCTTAGCATGTATGAGATTCTGGGTTCAATCCCCAGCACCGAGAAAGGTCAATGTTAACAGCATTTCTTATGGTTTGTTTTATTTTGGCTTTCAAAAAAACACCCTAAAGTGATAATAAGAGATAAAAAAAATAGCCAAAGATCTTGCTCCTTACCTTTAGAGGATAATCTTGAGATTAAATAGCAGCGTACCAATGTGTAATAGCTAAATTTGGAAACAACACAAATGCCCATCAACTGAGGAATGGATAAAAAAGATATGGTCTCTTTATACAATGGAGTTCTGCTCAGCCATAAAAAAGAATAAACTGGAGACTTTTGTAGATAAATGGAGGCAACTCAAGACCATACTCATAAGTGAAATAAATCAGACTCACATGTGTAAACATTGTATTGTCTCTGGTGTGAGAAGCTAAAAGAGTAAATAAGATCCAAAATGTACAATAGATATTGTGAAATGGGAAGAAACTTTTCATAAGGAAAGAGAAACTGGAATGGGGGAAAGGAGAAAAGAAGAAAGGAAAAAGCAAAAAGAAATACATATATATAATATTTAAGGTAGTTATACTTCTAATTTCTCTTAGTTCATCAAAAAGAAAGGTTTGTGCTAATATTGTTCAGACAATTAAATGCCGATATCTTGTACTCTGAGTAACTAATTTAAAGATAACACAGGGCTGGTAATATAGCTCAGTGGCACAAGCACCTGCCTAGCAAGTGCAAGGTCCTGAGTTCAATTCCTGGTACAAAAAAAAAATTAAAATATATATATGTGTGTGTGTGTGTGTGTTATGTTTTTAAAAAATAAAATAAAATAAAGAATATGCAATTATTAACACTGTTACCCTCTTATTATCTTGTTTTGAAATTTTGTTTTCCTCTTTAAAATAAAATTTAAAGAAAAAAGAAATAGCAGTGTACATACCCTTGAGGTGTCCATAATCCAATCAGGTCAACTGATGACCTTCCACTTTCTTTGCCTAGGAAAACCTGTTTACTTCTTAGGGCCCAATTTAAAAATTGCCTATTATTTAAGAAATTTCCACCCATTTACTGGTGTTCTTATGATGGTATCAGTTAATCACTTCATAGACATGGAGACGGAGGATCATGGAGGTTATGTGGTCGGCTCAAGTTATGTGACGGTGCCAGCATTCAAACCTTAGACAGTTGTGCTGTGTCCTATGAGCAAACTTATAGGAACATGCTGCACACAAAGAGACCTGATATGTTTACTATAAGACCTAATTTAACAACCTGTGCTGCTGTTTATATGACTATCTGTCAGGGATGATTGAACTGAGATTAAAAATAGAGAATTATTATTATAAAAATATTTGAGGTATCTGGTTCAAAGATATATGGTTTTACCATGCTGGTTTGAGATGAAACTAGCCATATTTTATGTCTTTAATGGGATAGGTACTAAACCCCAATAAAATCTTTCCTCTGCAATAATCAAAGATACCTTATATCCCGTAGCCTGGCATAAAACAGATTTTCCAAGAAATACTTATTGATAAATGCACCAGATTGGCTTTCCATTCATTTCAAAGTCTGACTCCGCTCCAGGCTTCCAGACAAGGGTTCTAGCCAGTGTACTCATGGAAACAGCTTCTTGACATAGATTTGACACGCAGCCAGATTAACATGAAGGTCCCCTTTAAGAATTCATTTAGTCAACTTTTATTGAGCTGTCATAGTCATGGAAGGACAGTGTAATTTTCCCACACAAGGCATTTTTAAGAGCAGATAATTCACTGTTAGAGTTATTTAAATTCCTTCAGCTCTTCAGGCATTCCTCTTAACATCCAGTGTAACATAGAGATGGTCTGTGAACCTACAATCATCTATTTAGTGATCTGGGAAAAGTGAGTCAGTGATGTTATAAAACATCAGAATTTTCAGCCAGTATAGCAAAGCACAATCCAAGGTCCCCTTTGGCAAAAGGACTGACCATCAGCATTTAAGGTAACTCTTCCCGGGTCACAAACAAGGACATATGCAGTCAAAAAAGACACAACCTAATGTGGAGTGTGGGGTTATCTTTTATAAAAGGATCACCAAAGAGGCATGTGCTCAGTACAAAATAAAAAGCACAAATACATAGGAACAGTACATACAACTTCTTGACCTTGCTGATAGCAGCAAAGACTTCTTTATTGGTCTTATGTTCTGGGGATGACACTGGTTTTGATTAGCAAGCATTTGAGAACCCCATGCTCCTCATATTTTGTGCCTTAGCACTGCTCCAACTCTGCAGAGAGTGCAGCAATAATAAGAAACAGGTTTGTGCTCATCCTGACGCATCATCTCTGACTCAGGAACTGATATTTCATCGAGATTTCAGACCTTAACTTCCTGGAGCCAAACACCACGGAGGGTCTTGGTAGAGTATGAGACACAAAGGACACTTTTTGATGAAGGAGGGAAAATGTTAGAAACTAAATAATCCCACACACTGGAATTATTTGAAAAGCTTTTGTTTTGTTTGTTTGTTTGTTTTTGAAAGAACACTATGAAGGCTTGAGGGTGTGGCTCAGTGATAAAGTGCTTTCCTATCATGTGTGAAGCCCTGCATTTGATCCTCAGGAAAGGAAAGAGGAGAGAGAGGGAGGAATTGCGGGAGTGGGGGACAGTTTAGTTACTTTCTTGTTACTGAGACAAAATACCCAACATCCAAAGTTAAAGGAGAAAAGATTTATTTAGTTCTCAGTTTGTAGAGGTTGCATTTCATAGTTGCCTAGTTCCAAGGTAGGTTGGCAACACGGAGGAGAAACAGTTCATGGTGGGAAGAAGACAGCAAAGCAGTGAAGAAGCAAAAAGACAATCAGCAAGTGACAAGCAATGACAACAGCAGCCTTCTTTCTGTCCCTTATATTTTATCCAGGTTACCTGCCCTAACACTCACCCCTTAACCCTAACATAACCATCAGTCAATCCCAGTGTCGCATCCTTAATGTCAGCGTCACACACTCTAGATCCAGCCATCTCCAGAAAGGCCCACCTATGACCACATGAGGCTTTGGGAGAACATCTAGACACAAACTATAACAGGGAAGGATAGAGAAAGAAAGGAAGGGATAATGAGTTTTATGTGTTCTATCTTGAGTAAGGTGAAAGACAAGGTCATATTATCAGTTGCCTCAGAAATACATTTCCCTTTAACATTTCAATGAAATGAAAACTTTCTATGAATTCATCTTCTGCTTATGCCCATATTCATATCACAAACAATATTAGATATGCATAATTCTTGGAATTCTTGAAATTATAATCTATAATTTAATTTTTTAAAGTTTAAAAATCAGTTCCAGGCAAAACAGAAATTTCTGGCATTTAACTAAAAATCCTCCATGATGAGCAATTTGTTAGTTTTAATGGAATTTTTAAAGGGTAACTGTTGATAATCCGTAAAGGTTAAATTGTATAGGGTCTCCAGCTCAAGGGAAAAAATCCAGAATTTCACTGTGAGTAGCCTCTAAGTTGGGGTAGTACTAAAGTGCCTATTCATTTACAGTCCCAGTGTATGCCACTTTGGAGCTAGTATAGTTGATAGAGCCTCCCTTCTCCCCAGGTTTGTAAAATTGGATGAGAATCATATGCCCACATATTGATGGTCTTTTACACTACACTTGATTTTTCTGTACCTCCAGTTTTTATTTACAAAAACTGGGTCAATAATAGTACTACAACTTAGTGCCATTGTAAAAAGTAAATGAACTGATATCTGAAAAATGCTTGCAAGAGTTCCTGACACATACTGTGTACACTATTCTTTTTCACATTTTCTAATTTTAAGTGAATTGAAGGAATGTTTGTTTCACCAAAACAATTTTACTGGATCCCTCTAGGTCTTGAGAGAAACTGGTTTTAAGCTTCTTTTAAGCAGGTAACCTGGATAAAATATAAGGGACAGAAAGAAGGTTGCTGTTGTCATTGCTTGTCACTTGCCGATTGCCTTTTTGCTTCTTTAAGGGTATTGGAGAATACACTTCATATCATTTGTGATAATCTCAAAACTAGAATGTATAGGAAAATGATGTAGTTTTATAAAATAAGCAGAGATTCCCTAACCAGTTTCATGATTCCATTTGTGGAATTCAAATCTTTGAAGAATGACTGATTGCTTTATGACAACTATGCCTCCAATTATCTCAGAAGGTGATTTCCACAGTTCTGGGCTACATAATTGAAGTGAAGCAGGAATAGTACTGGACCATAATATGCATTCAAACGTGCACAAAATTCTAGGAGCACTGCATATTTCTGTCTCTGCCTGGTTTATTACAGGAAAAGGTTTCTAGGTTACCAGTCATAGATGATAAGCTAATCAATATCAAAATCCATAATACGCTACCAAAGTACTTCTTCACATGTTTTCCCGTAAGTAACACATATTCAGTGTTACAGTTGGATCTGGAAAGTCCCCCAAAGGGCTCGTGTGTTGGAACCTTGATCCCTAACACAGCACATTTAGAGATAGAGGAGCTCTTGAAAGGTGATTGGATCATGAGGTCTCTAACTTCGTCAGTGGATGAATCCACTGATGGACTCATAATTTGATGGCATTTTTGGGAAGTAATGGAAATTTAAGAAGCAGGACTTGGTTGAAGAGAATAGTTCATTGAGGGTGTGTTTTAGAGAAACATTTATTTCTGTCCTTTCCTCTCTCTTCTCCTCCTCTTCTTCTCCTTCTCCTCCTCCTCCTCCTTCTTCTTTCTCTCTTTTCTAGCCTCCATGGAGTCAGCAGCCTCTTCCTCCACAAGCTCCTGCTACAGCAGCATTCTGCTTCAGCTCAGGCCCAAAATAGTGGAGCAGATCATGAACTAAAACCTCTGAAACCATGACCCAAAATAAACCTTTCCTCCTTTAATTTGCTCTTCTCAGGTATTTTGTCACAGTGATAGAAAGCTGACCAACACATTTAGCATGAAAATTTTTTAAAAATATGTCCATATCAAAAGATAAATAAAATTACCTTTACCTTCAACCAGACAGAGATGTTCACAAAATCTGTGAATATTTTGATGTGCCTTATCCTAGTATTCATCCACCACATGTAGACATAAGCATCACACACACAAATGAAAATTTAGTTCTATCTGACATACTCTTTGATAACATACTCTTTTCACTTAATATACCATGATTCTCTTTCCACTAAGAAGGAGTGTCAAAAAAGGACATATTTTTAAGAAAGCAAAAGGTGGAGAACCTGGCAAACAAGCACGGATAGGGAGGATCTTCTCAAGGGAGTAGAAGGAATGGGAATAAACAGAAGATACAAATAAGGGAATCAACAGAGATGCAGATCAGCATAAAAGACAGTAATCCAGATATCAGGAAAGAGGTGGGATGCAATAACTGAAAATGGAATATAATTAGCAAATCAGAAGAAAGAACAAACAGAAAAAGAATATAGTTATTAGACTTGAGACTATTGACAAACTTGTCCTGGTACAGTGGCAGATGCTACTGCAGTGGTAGAAACAAGGTCAGACTGATGTATGTATGGATTTGGGGCCAGATTCCACACTCCACGGTTGGATCAGGTTTGAGGGGGAGGCAGTCATGCAACAGGAGCAGCATCATCCTGATCTCCAGACTAAATGCACGGTGCTGACAACTGAAAACCAAACATTCATTGGTATGCCCCAATTTCCACTCTTCCAGCCTTTCCTAAGATTCTGTGAACACCTAATTCCTTGTATTAAATTCTTTTTGGGGAGACTTCTGGTTTCCAGTGTGAGAAAAAGAGTTTGGGAGTTGTCACAACTGTTATCACAACAAGGAAAAAAAAGCTGAACAAACTAAAAATCCACAACTCTTCTCACATTCATCAAAGAACTGAGGTCACAGGGCAAACTACTGCCTCAAAAACTAGAGACAGGTAGACTCAGAAAATCACAGTTTACTAGGCTCTCGGGCAGAAACTCCCAGCTGAAGCCAATGTAAAGCTCACATCTGGAGCTAATATGGGTAGGAACAGTAAAAACCGTAATTGAGGAATTGCTGGAGGCTCCACGGAGACCAGCCTGAGAGTTAAAACCACCAAGGGTGCCCCGAGTTAGAGCCCTCTCACACTTTCATGTGTTTTGTCTCCAGGAACCCCCCTCGGCTCTCACATGAAGATCACTGAAAAACCCCTCAAGTTACCCACAGGGGAAGGGAAAAGTAACAATTTTGAAATATACCTTGAGATTTCTATTCTCCTTAACAAGGCCTGCCTTCAAGGCAAACTATTTTACAAGGGTCCAATGGATAAGGCTTTACCAAAGCCTAATGGACCTAGGGGGAGGGCAACATCCCCCTTCCGCCTTCTCTGTTCTTCCTAAGAATCTGAGGCACAGGAGCAGAAACTCCTGTGCTTAGAAGTTTTGAGGGTCAGAGTCCAAAGGTGCAGATCACAAAAGACAAAACTAGCTGGGAACAGTGGCCCACGCATATGATCCCAACACTCTAGGGGGCTACAGCAAGAGGATGGAAAGTTCAAGCCCAGCCTGCACAATGTAACCACTTCATGAGACACTGTCTCAGGAAACAAAAGCAAGCATACAAACAAAGCTGGAGGCTTAGCTCACTGCAAAGGTTCTGGATTGAATCCCCAGTACTACACACACACACACACACACACACACACACACAAAGTAAAACTATAGAATGTTCCCCCAACCCCACCCTCCATCCTCAGTACAGATTTAAAATCAAATGGCCCGAGCAAAAACAATTTTCATAATGTTGCAGGAGCATGAGAATGAGAGCATGAAGAAACAGAGGGAAAGAGACTTCCCATGTTGGCCAAGAGAATTAAATCCACAGCAGCTTATCTCTCCCATTGACTAGAACTTAAAACGGGCAAGTCACAGTTATTGGACTCATAAAAGAGCTAACCCCACAGTACTACAATAAATATAAGAGTAAAAATTTCTGGGGGCTGGGGATTTAGCTCAGTGGCAAAAGCCCCTGCCTGGCAAGCGCAAGGTTGTGAGTTTGGTTCCCGGTACCAGAGAAAAAAAAAAAAAAAGAGTAAAAATTTCTAATTGTTTTACCTCCATCTCAGGTTGACCTTTTTTATCCAAGTGTCCAGCTGTAATCCATTGTTTTCAAAACGGACATGAGACCACTAGGTGGAATGTAAAATCAGTTTCATCACTCAGTTGTGTGGGCTGAGCATGATTTTAAATGAAATAGAGTAGAAATCAGCATGTTTTTATGCAAGTTCTGTTTGGGAATCAATTGCTATAACTGGCAGAGCAGAGAAAGAAAAAGGGAAGAAATTGGTCTTATTGAGAACTCCACAGAGGGATGCTAAGGGTAAAAGGTAGTTTTTTGCTCATAATTAACAGATGTTGGTTCCAGAGAACCATAGAAAATATATAAAATACAAAGACAGGGTTTGACATTTGAAAATTTTCCAAAGATAGAATATACTATTTCCTCAAATTAATTTATGTCACCTAAGTATGTAAACTCGGAATTTGTATTATAGATCCCAAGTATAACAGTTTCCAAGGCTGGGCTGTATTTTGGTGGTATAGTATATGCTTATGCACAAGGCCCTGCATTCAATACCCGGGGTAAGGGAGGATAAAAAAACACTTTCCAAGCATACTTATTTCCATTCATAAATACAAGTTCCTACACAGGAGTTAAATCTCGACCTCTTCTTATTTTTCATTTTGAAATAGAGTTTCATTAAGTCACTAAATTGCTCAGGCTAGGCTCAAACTTACTATCCTCCTACCTCAGTCTCCTAAAGGAGTACAAGAATTACTGGCATGTGCCACCATGCCAGATCAACCAGATTTTGAAACGGAAAGAAGTTTATCTTGGGGGCTGGGGATTTAGCTCACCGGCAAAGCACCTGCCTGGCAAGCGCAAGGTCGTGAGTTCGGTTCCCGGTACTGGAGAAAAACCAAAAAAAAAGAAGTTTATCTTTTAAAGTTAAAAAATATAATCATTAAAGACCATTTTGGAAATTGTTTCCATGGAGTAAATTTGTGCCCAACTTAGCAAACAGTAAATTAATAAGGAAATGGATACACTCAAAAAGAATAAAAATGAGTATTTGATCTTTGTTCCTTGTTCCTAGCACATGGATCCTGCCTTAGTTATTTTCTTGTTCCTGGGACAAAAGAAATACCCAACCACCACAAGTTATAGGAGGGAAAGTTTATTTTAGCTTACCATTTGTAAATATTTCAATCCATTGTCAGCTGGCTCCAAGACAGGGCAGTGTGGCACAGGAGCATAGAAGAAGAAAAACAATCCATGGCATAGCAGAGAGGAAGCAGCAAGCAGCAAGCCTCCCTTTCCCTTTTTCTTCATTTCTCTTTTTAATCCACTTATCACACACCCATATGCGGTATCACCTCCCAAAAGCCCCACTTACGAGCCCATGAGGCTCCTAAAACTTGGAATCTCCAAGCTATAAGAGTGTCTTTCCTGGGCTAACGCAATGTTGGGTGGCTGAGAGGTACAGAAAACATGGTTTCAGGAAAGGGGGATTATCTAGAAAGATTGAGGTATAACTAAGGGGTTTGAACTTTTACCCCTACCATCTTGACCTCAGGAGGAGGGGTTGAAGAGTTAATTGCCAGTTGGCAATGATTTAATCAATCATGTCAACCTATGTAATGAAATCTATGTAAAAACCCCTAAACAACAGGATTCAGAAAGTTTCCAACTTGGGAAATATATCCATATGCTGGCATTATAGACAGCAAAGTTAGATAGAAATTAATATGCCATCAGAAAGGGATTGAGCCTTCAAGAAAGTTGGCACAAAAAAATAAAGATATCAAGTTGGAGACGCAGTGGCCATGCTTACCTGGCTTCCTAAGCTATAAATAGCATTTTGAGATTATGCTATAATTAGCACCAGCTGGTCCAGTAAATCCAGATAGGCATCAGATGCCCACAGGGGTAACCAGAGCATCTAGACCCATCATTTCCCCCTAAACAGCTTTGTTCTCTCTATATGCCTGTGCTACATGACTTTCTACCCTACTGGATCAATATGATCTAAGTGGCTACTCTTACAATCCTATAGGAGGATTGTAGTTTGAGGCACATTGTACCTATATTGTGACTTTGCTGTCAAAAGGCCTCGGTGGCCACCCACACAGGATCCCTTCTGGAAATCCAGGAACTATTCGCCTTCTCCTTATTTCCGAAAAAACTCTCCTAACTTCCTACTTTGGTATGCAGCTTCATTCCTCGATGTTCAGACCACAAACTTGGCATATTTGACACCTAACAGGTCAGGAGTTATACTTTTCCTGTATCACTGGGAAGATAAGTATCCCAACTCCATGGGCATAGAAGCTCCTAAGCTTGGGAACCTTTTAGACCAGTAGTGATGAACCTACGCCACACGTGCTACAGAAGGCTGCTTGTATCATTGAAAACTCTGTTATTTTTCTTCTAATGTATGAGTTTTTTCTAAACTAAAACTCAGTATTCAAGTTTAACTGCAGTGCAGGCACTTTGCAATAATAAGTGGCTTTTGGGCTGCACTTTGGGCTCTCGGTCTCTAAAAGTTTCACCATCACTATTCTAGACCTTACCCTGAATGCCTCTTCATTGCACTACTCATTTGTAGCCTATACAATATACTGGTAAACATAAGCCTTTACACTATACTGGTAAACATAAGCTTTTTCCTGAGTTTTGTGACCTTTCTAACAAATTATTAAACCTAAGAGAGGGGAAGTTATGGGGTCCCCGGTTTTGTAGCCATACCAGATAGGATTGTTGGTAACCTAGGAACCCAACATAGTCTCATGGGACTGAAACGCTAAACCTAAGAAATCTGATGTTAAACCTGGGCAGGCAATGTCAGAATTGAATTGTAGACTATGTCATATTTGGTATCTTAAGTGTTCTGAGTAAAGGATGATCAATAGCCAGTTATATACGTCACTGTGGGAGACAAAGAGAAAGTGAATGTGTTTTCCACTAAAATGAAAAATGTACCTTAACTTCTACGAAAAATATCATGCATGATTTCAATTCAAGTCAGTTAAGAAAGATGTTGCTTGAATTTTAAAATGTTTTATATATTTGAGCTGAAGCTCAAAGCAAAATTCAAGTAGAAAGAACTCCTAGGATGAAATTGGATAATCCCATTTAATAGTAAGCTTGTGCACAGAAAACCTACAAGAATATGTTAAAGAAGAAGTTACTGGTACTTGTTAAAACAGTGGTCCCAAATTTATTCAAGACCATCACCATAGGTATGGAGTCTGAGACAATGGAGTTTTGCTATAGGGGAGAGAGACTGAATTCATCCCTGTGTCCAACAGGACAAGAAGGAATTTATAGCCAAGGAGGGGAGAGTGGAGGTTGGTGGATGGGAAATCACCAAGACCAAGACTAATTAAGGAGTAAAGAGGGATCCTGTTTAAACTCACCTAGCAGGATCATGCTGGCATGACCCAAAGATGTTGGGGCTTGGGGGTTGACCAGATATCAAAGATGATCCAGGTATCAAGGATGGGAATTTTAGCTAGACTGACTTAGCAGGATTCTTCCTAAATATGGGTTTTTGAGGACATATCGAAGGAAAAGGCTCAATTGAAAATGAGCTCAGAAGAGGCTGACTATGATTTGGTCAAAGACAAAATCTTGTCACTTAGCTCCACATTAAAGATCTACTAATTAAAACTCACAAGGTGAGTTCGGTACAAGGTAGTGGACCTGGTAAATTCATTTTTACTCATTTCAAGTAGTCTAGGGATTCAAAGAGGAAGCCCCAAGGCGTTTGGCTGTTAGATCTAACACTCCACTTTTCCATAAAGTTTGGCACTTTCAGAGGCCATGCTAGGTGTCCCTTCAGAGAGTCAATGTGGCAGACATAAACTGTCACCGTTTGGGTCAGGGGAAAGTAAACCTGAATGACTGCAATGAAACAAGATAAAAAGCCTGCTGTGGTGGCACACACCTGTAATTCCAGCACTTGGGAGGCTGAGGCAGGAGGACTGTTGCAAGTTCAAGGCCAGCCTAGGCTACATAGTGAGTTCAAGGCCAGACTGAACTACAAAGCAAGATCCTGTCTCAGAATAATGAGAAAAAGAAAAAAAAAGATAAAAATTTGTCATTAAATAGCCCAGAGAGTGGCTAGACTCACCGTGAAAAGAAAAGCCCACACACTGCTCTGCAGGAAATAGACATTAATTAAGTACTTGTTGAAGTATATGAATTTGATTATATTTCCATTTCAAGCTGCCTGAGTATAATTTCAGTCCCACTAGACACAACTTTTATTATTCTTGGGCACTACTTTCTTATGTTCTTTAAATCTTAAATCCACATCCACATCTTGGTGTGAAAAATAACAGAAATAACCCAAGTAAAGTCCACAGTGTACTGTTTAGGATATTTCAGTTGCCTTATTACTGTTTATCATTATCATTGCTAACTTCATTTTGCAAAAGTTATTACTGGATTCTATCCAACCTCTATAAAACAACCCTTCATTAAACTATCTCTATACAAAGAACATGGATAAAAAGAAATGCCTACATTTTAAAAGTATTTTTAATGTTGGTTTTGTCATTTCTTTTTCTTTTTTTTTAAGAGCAAGAAAATTTATTGGAGAATAGCAATGGGGAGTAGGAACAGCTCCTGAGAGACAGGAGGGTTCCCGAATGAGTTGCCCCATTTCTTTTCCTTATATCCAGTATTCTCGATGACTTAATCTTAGAAGAGAGTGAACTTAACCTTTCTTTTCCCTTTTCCCCATTTCTCCCAGCTTTGCAACACTCATTTTCAGCCTAAATAGGATGATTTGTTCTGCTCTTTTTGTAGGCAGACACTTAAAATCCAAACGAGACTCCTAAGTGGAAAAATAACATTCACAGTTAAATACTGTCTGGGCTTAGATCAGATGCTACCCAGTTAGCTTTGAGTGCAGAAATTAAATCAGCATTGTTCTGTCCAAATATTAGTAGCTAATATCCAAGGACACTTAGGTGTTGACACTTGCTCTGTTTCTCATCCCCCTGGGCCCTTCACACATCACTTTTTCAGTGCCAACGCTGGTTATGACTAGTTTTGCTAATCTGTCTACCTTTCTGCATCCAACACTCACCCTCTTCTAAGACAGGAAGTGGTTAGGTATTCATTTTTTCATTGTTAGTCCTCAGTTTCCTCACCCATAAAAGTGGAAATACTAATAGTATCTGCTCAGCACGTAAGAAAGAGTTTAATATTATTATTAGCTAGCATGACTTTCATTATCATTCTTAACCAAGTCTGGTCATACCCCTGATATCTGTGCTTCTTTTCAAAGACCATAATTAGACCCTGGCTTCTTAATTTCCCTCGTAGAATTTCCAAAGTCACTTCACTAGACAGCTGCCTACAAGCCTATGCCTACAGACTGTCCCAACTCGTCCCTTGAAGGACTGAACCATGTGTTCTCGTTTATCCACTACAAACACTACAAAAATATTAACAAAGCCTTTAATACAATTTCCTTTTATTTATTTTTTTTAAGAGCAGAATATATTTATTGAGGAAAGAAAAGAAATCTTCTGTCCAAGAGAGGGACAGAAGAGGGGCCCAAGTGGGTTACCCAAGACTCTGTCTTTTCTAGGGACTTCTATAGAGGTGAGGTGGGTCCAAGATAAGAGCAAAATAGGCAAAACTATGGTCAGCCAATAAGAATTGTTCAGGTAAAATTGATTAAACTGGGATCAAATGGGGAAGCGAGTCATGTAGCAATCGGGCACAAATATAGAACAGGGCCTTTTCCTGTAAGGGATTGAGTCAATGACTCTTCAAGGTGATTGTTACCTATTTAGAATATCAATCCCTGAGGTCCATCCCTAGGGAGGTATGTGGGTCCATTTGTTTAATCTTTTGTCTTGAGGTCGGGCCCACAGCAAATACTCATCTTTCATGCTGGCTCCTTCACGGGCCTGCCCCTGTCTGACTGCCTATAATATTTCTATCTAACTCAGCTGCCTATAACATCCCCCCTCTGAAGAAGTAACCCAAACTTCCATGAGGGAATAACGAGTGATGACTACTCTGGCTTCTTCAGGCTGAAAAGGGTCAAAGTTGTTGATCGGCAGTCAGAGATACTCTCCAGAGGATGTGTCTAAAGCCCCTCGATAGACACCAGGCGTTTTCATCTTGAGTAGGTGTGTAGCTTTAAATCTCTGTCCAAGAATCTTGGTGGGGAATTCCAAAATGATACAGGAAAATAAAAACTCCCAACCTGAATGATATCTGGGACAAGTTTGTGTTCTCTAAAATCAAAGAATGAATTTTAGGAACAACGGAGGTTAAGAGCAGAATATATTTATTGAGGGAAAGAAAAGAAAGCTTCTGTCCAAGAGAGAGACAGAAGGAGGGCCCCAGTGGGTTACCCTTTCCTTTTACTTAAACTGCATTCAAAACCACAGAAGTTCCTTTTTCCTTTTTGTATATTTTTAAAAATCGTGATAGAATAATGTGGACCCTCTCTTCACTGGGAGAAAAGCAAAAAGGGAGAAAGAAAAGAGAAAAGAAAAAAAGAGGAAGCTAGGAAAGAAAGAGAGAGAAAAAAGAAAGAAGGAAGGAAGAAAGGAGGAAGAATGAAAGAAAGAAAGAAAGAAAGAAAGAAAGAAAGAAAGAAAGAAAGAAAGAAAGAAAGAAAGAAAGGAAGGAAGGAAGGAAGGAAGGAAGGAAGGAAGGAAGGAAGGAAGAAGAAAGAAAGAAAAGTCAGAGATCAGAGTCAGCCATGGAAGAAACTCAAAAGTGGTTGGCCCTAGACTGAGCACACCTGTAAGGTAAAAAAACAAAAACAAAAACCTTAAAACAAGGGTTTCCAAGATAATGGCTTTCTTTGTGCTCACCGATCATAAAATTGGTAATTATTCTTTGGAAATGACACAGGGCTTAAAACATTTGACCGGCAAACAAAAATCGATCATTGATGTTTCCAAGTTTGAATGAAACAAATTTTAATCCATAGTATTTGTGACATTGAGAAAAACACTTGCTTTAATAACACAGCTGTTCATTTGTACTGCCTGATGGGTGCAAAAACTTTTTAAAAAAATGTGTGCACTCTATCAAAACCACTCAGAACCAGAGGTGTCAGTAAATGCAGAAGCAAGGTCCTACTGTTACACGGCTACAGATGTGTGAAACTCTTGTCAGAAAGTTCAGGAGAATCAGCTCAGGAGAAACAGTGGCACCACCACAGTTAGTTCAGCCCTTGTGACCTGGACCCTGACCTCCCACTGCCATTCCCTGTGTCATTTGGCCCCTGCAGAGAAACCCAGCAACTCTGAAAGGTAAAACAAACTAATCACTACCTCACCAATAGTGGGAGTTAAAGATATACAGCCTCAATTTATTTCAAGTCTCAGTTGCCTACTATTTCGGAGGCTTTAGATAAGTTACCTCTTAGCACATTTCACAACCCATCCATTCACTCAGAAAGTGTTGTTAAGCACCCACAATGTACCAGGCACTGTGTTATCCCCTCAACAGTGTGTGAAAATAAATATGGTCTTTGAGGTAGACACCATATGTTGGTGAGCCAATGCCCATTTGCTGCTGTCCCACAACTAGCTGCATGAGTGCTTTACCTTCCCTTTAAAAATGTGTGCATCCATCAAAGATTCAAGTCTGCTCTCCTGTCTTCCTTTTTTGGCCCATATTTTGAAAAATCATGGTAGCTAATAAATTTCATCTGAGATAGAAGGGAAGAAAGAAAGTCATCGAAACACAATTTGGGGAAAGAAGGAGAGAATTTAGGGAGAATTCAAACTAAGGAGAGAAAAAAAGACACATGAGTTGATTGCATTCTCTGGTCTCATATTGCTCTAGTTTTAGTTCCCTTTTACTGTTGTCCAGCACGGGGTAAAATTTTGCTTAACTGTTTACTCTTGTCTCAGCTGGACTATAAGGTGTGAAAAGAAGAATCAGGTATTAGTTAAAGTTTGATCAGAGGGACAAAACAACCAGAGTCCTCTTTTGTGAATGCCTTCTTCAGGCTGCCCCAAGGTCTTCCATCAACCCAAAGTATTTACAACAAATAAAAACATTTTCTGTCAAATAAAAACATTACAGTGTGTCCTCACCCACTTTATTTACCATATGTGGTACCATGAGATTTCTGACTCTTCGTGAAAGTCCAAATGACTATGAAAGGTAAATGTTTTGAATCCTTTCAGGACATTGAGGCAGCTGTATCAGCACAATTAAAGACACTCAGGAAAGAAGACTTCCAGAACTGCTTCAGAGAGAGGCAAGAATATTGGCACAGGAATAATCAAAATGGGGGGAGTGTGTTTAGGGAGATGAATTGCATTATGCCTTTTTCTGTAATACATTTTAAAATTCAAATATTCACCCTATTTTTATCAGACTTCATATATCACAAGGTATTTATTATAGGGACTAGAGCACAGCAAGATTAAGATCTGGTTAAACGGTCTATATCAGTGGCCGCAAACCTATGGCGTGTGTGTTATCATGTTTTTGTTTAAAGACAAAAGATATTCATGTACACTTATCTAAACTTCAGTATTCAGGCTTAATTGCAGTGTTGGCCCTTTGCAATAAGTATGTAGGTTTTGGTTTACAGTTTGGCATTCGGTCTCTAAAAGATTCGCCATCAGCGGTCTATTTGAAGCTGCTGCCTTTGCATCTGGTACTGAATCTTGAATTAAGCAGGGCAGGAAGTTGCTTGGGGAAAATAGATGTGATGTGAAGAAAGACAAACTGGAACCCATGGAGACTGAAGAGAAACTGGTCCCTTCTGCTTCCAAGCATCCAAATGTAATGTGGTGTCACGCGGGAGAAACCGGGCTCTTCATCACAGAGATAAGCATGCACATGGTTTGCACCCAGAGAAACTGAAGTAAAGTCCAAAGGGAACTGAAGGAGCTATAGGCTTGTCTGGATGCCCAGCTAACAAAATGAGCTGGAAGACAGATAATAATGCGCATCAGCAGGAAAAGCACCTGGTGTCTCTGGATTAGCCTTTGGGACATAAAAGGATATGGCTGCTTCTCCATTTTTCATATCTCATGCAAATGGTCCTTGACGGTGCTTTAAATAAGGGAAGGGTTTCTCGGAAATACCATTCCAGCTTAGCTAGACTGACACAATACAAATCTACCTTGATTCATTGTTTCACACTTATGCCAGATAATTAAGGAGAGAGAGCAATGCTTTAAGAGCACCATGTGATAGCAGCGGTCATCAGGTGCTAGGGGCTGGGGTAATATGGTTTACCTGTCCCTCCTCTCCAAGCAATTCTACTTATAGTACAAAACCATTTACTTGTAACGTGGAAGTATTCCCTTAAATATATCCTAACCAGAGGTAGTCTTCAATATGAGCTAGTAGACCTATCTCCATAACTGTTCTCCTCCTTTCATTCTCCCTCTTGATTTATTCCTAGCTGACTACAAAATACTGGACTGGGAACCATTTTAGCAGCTCCTGCACCTGAAGAATAGATCTGACTCCACCAATTTAACACTGTACACATTTAGCATTTCTGCCAATAGATCTTAGCCACTAGCAAAAAGATTTCCAGTGCTTAATGATAAAAGATGTACTCAACAATACTAAAATTAAAGATGGGGGAACTTCTGCTTCTGGTTAGAGTGTAGGAAGTTTCAAACAATTACTGTTCCCACCAAGAAAAACTGAATAGGATAAAAATTAAAAATAAGTCATGGTTTTTAGAAAACATCAAAGAGCTAAGGAGTATACCTAAATAGATATAAAGAAATTTGAATAAACTAAATTCCAAAAGGTAATGTTTTGTTTTGTTTTTTAAGAGAGGGAAGACCCAGAGTGGCTTTCATCTCTGATGAAACAATAGAAGGACTAAACTTCTGACACGGATGTGGAAAACCAACCTGACTTATAGCTGGCTGTGAATGCTTCTAGGGGCTAGCGTCATGGATGAGAGGACTGGGAAGCCTGGCTAGCAGAGTAACTACGCCCTCACCTGCTAATGTTTTCCTATCAGGCATTCACTTAGGGCACAGCCAAGAAGGCTATGTGCGGAGTAAGAGAGCTAGGAGATGTACTTCAGGGGTGTACTGAGTTTATCCAAGGGGAAGCAAGTAACCAGTGGACAAGGAAGGTACAGTCAGAAAGCTCAGAGAGAGTCCACTGAGTAACTCCGAGTCTTCCCTCAGTTCCTGGCCATGACCCAACAAAGGCTGGAGGGCAGAGAGAACTGTGAGTGAAATCCCTTCACAGGGCATTTATCTTCCACTGAGTGCAAACCAGCAGGTCTGCCAATGGATGAGGCCAGGACAGCAAGGCAAAGAGGATTCTCTGAGGCATAGAAAGTGTAGAACAGAGCCACAGGTCAAAGACAGCTCCCTCAGAAATCCAAGAAGTTCATGGTTGGGGTGTATATAACAGAAAGGTCAGTACATTTTCACTGATTCTCATATTCCAAGCTAACAGGAAAATGCTGAGACTTCCTTCAAGACATTTGAAGTCAGAAGTAATTAAATCTCAATTACAGGTTGATCGCCTCTGTACCCCTCACACCACACACCCAGCAGCTTGACAGAGGAAAGCCAGAAGCAAGCATCCTTCAAACAAAAGGACTGATACTTTACTAGAGGCAAATACAATTCACATCCACCTCTGCTATTTTTTAAACAAATGATGTTGCTCATAGAATAAGACACTACGAGTTGTGTGAAGAAGCAGGAAAATGCAATTTAAACTTAAGGTAAAGAATACATGATAAGAGATGACACAGAGATGATATGAGTTTGGATTTAGCAAAAATGACTTTAAGATAACTAATACTGTTAGAAACAATGGAGCTGAGGAAGTTACTCCCTCCCATTCATTTAATTCTAAACAGCACTCTAGGGCCATTCTTCCTGCCGTTGTCCTAAGAGATAAAAATTAAATAACACAAACTCAGATCTTTGATGTTCTAGGTGAGAGAATAGGAGAGTTGGATCTCCTAGCCTGACAATCAATAACTGTCACCCTACTCCCACCTCATTAAGAGCTCACATGTACTACATCTCATAAATATAATTAAGATCAGAATGAATTATGAGACAAGCATGTGTGTTGAGAGCCCCTAAGATGACAGCATCCTGTCAAGCATTCCTGGCAGTCATGCCTAGAAATTCAAGGAAAGGCACCTGGGCTGAGGTGCACATCCTTTAAATTCCAAGAGCCTGATTTATCAGGGCTGTTGTCGCTGTCCCTGTGTGCTATGACCTGTGTGTGGTGCTTTTAGTTTTCTGTCACCCTGGCATCATTTCTCTGTCTGTGCCATATCTTTCACTGCACAGACTTTCCCTGAGGACAACTTCCTGTAATCACTAATAAATGTATCTGCTTGCCACTTGCTATTGGGTGTACACTTGGCAATTCTTTGTTCATCATACATAAGAGACTGTACTATGCCTGCCCATTGCATGGTAATATAACGATCCGCATACATTAAGTATGTGGAAAGGTTAAAACATGCATGAACACGTATGGCATTTCTGCAAAGAAATGAAAATTACAAAAGAGAACAAAATGGGAAGGCTAAAAACTGAAATTACAATAGCAGAAAATAAAGAATTTGTTCCATAGTGTTAATATCAAATGAGACCATGCATAAAAAGAGAAACACTGAAGATGAATCAATAAACATCCAAATTGAAAACAAAAAATTTTTAAATGAGCAAAAATACAAACAAAGGATCTGAAATATGTACAACATTAAGTGGTCCATAAAATTAGAATTTCAGAAAAGGAGGGAGCAAATGGAATAAGCAAATGCTTGAAGAGAAATTATTTGATAATTTTACAAAATTGATGAGAGATGTTAAACCACAGATCCAAGAAGTTCAGCCAACTCCAAACAGAATACATATCAAATTTAAACACATCACAGTCAAAAAGCACAGCACAGAGATGATGGAAAAAAATCATATAAGCAATTAGGAGATAAAAGAAATATAACAATCCAGGGAGCAACATTAAGAATGAATTTGACATTTCATCACAAACAGCAAAAGCTATAGGAAAATCATAACACTTATCAACTCTAGAATTCTAAAATATTCTTCAAGGAGTTCTTTTGTTTTGCTTTGCTTTGTTTTGTTTTGTGTGCTGCTAGGGACTGAACTCAAGGGTGCTCTACCAAAAAGCTACATCACCACTTCTTTTCACTTTCATTTTGAGACAAGATCTTGCCAAGTTGTCCAGGGTAGCCTCAAACTCACAATCCTCCTGCCTCAGCCAGCCAAGTATCTGGCATTACAAGCATGTACCACAACACTTGACTTGAATAAAGATATTTGTAAACAGAAAAAAACTAAAATAATTCATCTCTAGCAGACTTGAGCTGTTAGAAGTGACAACAGAGATTCTTCAGATTAAAGAGATTCTTCAGATTAAAGAGAAATGACACCAGAGCTGCAGGAAGAAGAGCAGGGTAAAGATGTAGGAAAACACAAAATATTACTTTTAAGGTTCTTTGTACAAAAACTTAAAGTTTCAAAATAAAATTGTTTAAAGACAATATTTTAGCAATATATTGTGGGGTTTAAAATGTACACATGAGGCAAAATAAGCCAAAAAGAACATAAAATATGGGAGAGATTAAGTAGAATTTACTGTTATAAGTTTCCTAAAATTTTGTAAAGTATTATTTGAATGTACCTTGATAAGGATGCATGCTATAGTCCTTGTAGAGCCACATTTATATGGGAAAAACTGAGCCTAGCTCTGCTACTTCATTCCATTCTACAAGTAAATCTAAAATGGAGCCAGGTATAGTGGTACATGCCTGTAATACCAGCACTATGGGAGGATGAGGCACAAGAACTTCAAATTTGAACCCAGTCTGAGCAACTTAGTGACTTAGCAAGACCCTGTCTCAAAATGAAAAATAAGATCACAGGAAGGTTCCTCAGACCCAGAAGGCTTGGTGAGCTGTTTGGGAGTGCAGGACACCTGGCTCTGCCCCTTGCCACCATTGTGGGAAGGTTCCTTGGACCCTGGAAGGCTCAGTGAGCTGTCTGGGAGCCCAGGGCCTCTGGCCCGCCTCCCCAACCCCTGACACTACTGCAGGAAGTCTCCTTGGACCAAGAAGAATCGGTGAGCTTTCTGAGAGCCCAGGACCACTCACTCTGCCCGATGCTGCCACTGTGAGAAAGACCCTGGGTTCTTTCTCACAGCCCAAAACCCTGTGCTCCACCTCATGTCACCATCTCAGGAATGATCCTGAATCACCGGAAAACTTGAGAGATTTGAAAATGACAAAAAGAAGGAGCAAAATGCAATCTCAGCCCTTTACACCACCCAAAACAGTCCAGGAAACATCAACATAGAACAACATGAAGTCACACACCTGAAATTTCTGAAATGATATCAACTGAAGTAAAGAATCAACTACATCAGGCTGTATAGGAAATCAGATCAGAAATAATCACTCAGGTAAAAAATGAAATGACAGCTATAATGAAATAATTTCTCAGCACATCAAAAGAAGATAAAAAAATACAGAAGCACAGAAAAATGATGGAAACTTTAAATGAACAGTATAGGAAAAATTCGAATGCATGAAACAGATTCAAAGAGATATTCAGGAAATTAAAAATTCTGTTGAAAGCTGGAAAAACTGCTTGAATGAAGTGGACCTTGAAGACAGCATTGCAGCTAGTGATTGCAAAAGGAAAGATCTCTTAAAAATAAGAAGGGAACGGCAAATAACAATTCAACAGCTGCAAGATGAGGCAAAGAAAAAAATATAAGGCTGACAGGTGTCAACAAAAGAGCAGGAGGCAACATGAATGACATAAAAAAAATTATTTGCTGAAGTAATAGCAGCAACCTTCCCAAGCATGGGAGCAGAAACTGGCATACACCTAAGTCAGGCATATAAAACTCCAATTAGCCATGACCAAAATAAATCTACACCCATTAACATAATAATCAAGATCCTAGACATTCAGCAAAATAACAGAATATTAAAAGTTGTTAGAGAAAAGAAACAGATCCCCTATGAAGGAAAACCCATCAGAATCATGGCAGACTTCTCAGCACAAACCTTCAAATCAAGAAGAGATTGGAGTGAAGTATTTTAGGTCCTGAAAGAAAACAGCTTCCAACACAGATTCCTGTACCCTGCAAAGCTATCTTTCAAACTTGATGGAGAAATGAGATACTTTCATGACACAGATCAACTAAAGACATTCATGATCACGAAACCAATCCTACAAAGAGTAATGAAAGATATTCTACAAAGAGATAAAAATGACCACAACTTCAAGACCAACAATAGGAAAGAACTATCCAGCAAGGTAAGCAATTAAACAGAGGAGGGAAGTACAGAAATGACAGTGGGAAAATAACATGACAAAGATAAGTCAATATATTCCAGTAATAACCATTAATGTAAATGGCCTCAATTCACAAATCATAAGAAACAGATTGGCAGAGTGGATCAAGAAACAAAATCCAACAATATGCTATATAAAAGAAATGCACTTAACTCAAAAGGGAATTCATAGACTGAAAGTAAAACAATGGAAAACAGGAACCCAGACAAAAGCAGGAGTAGCTATCCTGTTTGCAGGTAACGTGAACTTCAAACAAACAATGATCAAAAGAGGTAAAGAAGGCCACTATGTTCTTGTTAGGGGAAAACTGCAAAGAGAAGAGATAACAATCATAAATATGTATGCACCAAATGTAGGAGCACCCAACTATATAAGGCAAATTTTAACAGACATGAAAAATGAAATAAGGTGTAGACAGAGAGTTCATGAACCAAAACCAATCTGCACAGGAAATACTTCAAAGAATCAACAAATGGGATCTCATCTTATTGAAAAGTTTTTGCACATTGAAAGAAATTATCAACAGGGTGAAAAGAATACCCACGAACTGGGAAAAAAATTTAGCCAACTATCCCTCAGACAAAAGACTCCTGTCTGGAACATATAATTTAAAAAATCAGGCCTCCAAAATTCAAAGACCCAATCCAAAAATGGGTATCTGAGATGAATATACACTTTTCACATGAAGAACTATAAATGGCAAATAAATACGTGAAAAAATGTTCATCATTAGTCATTTGAGAAATGTAAATTAAAAGAACACTGAAATTCCATCTCACCCCAGAAAGAATGGCTATAATCAAGAAATCAACCATTAACAAATGCTGGAGGGGCTGTGGGAAAAAAAGGAATTCTTTTCCACTGTTGGTGGGAGTGTTGCAACTGATGCAACCACTGTGGAAATCAGTTTGGAGATTCCTCAGTAAACTAGGATTAGAGGTCCCATCCAACCCAGCTATTTCTCTCCTGGGTATTTTTCCAGAAAAACTGAAAACAGCATACCACAGTGTTATATATCCACCCATGTTTATAGCAGTGCAATTTGTAATAGCTAAATCTGGGAAACAACCCAAATGTCCATCAACTGAGGAATGGATAAAAAAGATGTGGTACTTTTATGCAATGGAGTATTACTCAGCTATAAAGAAAGATAAACTAGAGGCTAAGGTAAGTGGATGCAACTAGAGACCCTGCTCATAAGTGAAATAAATCAGACTCACATGTGTATTGTCTCCTTACTATAAGAACCTGAAACAGTAAACAAAATCTGAAGAAACTGCTTAACTAGAAAGGTGCAACTTGGATGAAGGAGGGGAAAGGAAAGAGAAAGAAGAAAAAAAAAAAATATATATATATATACACAAGATAGCTAAGATAATTGTACTACTAATTTCTATTAGTTCATTGAAAGGAGCAGTTACTGCTGATATTATTTGATCAATTTTTCAAGCCTATATCTTGTAATCTGAGCAACTATTGTGAAGATAGCAATATGCAAAATAACAGTCATTGCTAATTTCCTATCCACTTGTTTTGTAATTCTGTATCATTTTTATTATTCTCTATACTGCTTTGTTTATGTATTTGTATTTGTTATTTTGGTTTTTTTCTTTTCTCTTTAAAATGAAAAACAAAATTTATATGTATATACAAGGATAGCTGGGATAGGAGTATTGCTGATGTCTGTGGTTTATTGAAAGGAATAGTTAATGCTTAAAATTTTATTTTTTCTTGACCAATTTTGCATGCTTGTATCTGGTAATTAGAACAACTGATTTGAAGACAATACGGAATTTAAGTACCATTGTTGAATTCCTACCATCTTGTATGGTGAAGCTCTGCATCATTTCCAATGTTTTTTTTATTACTTGTTACTGTGTTTGATTGTTTGATCAATCTTGCATTCTTACATCCAGTGGACTGAGCAACTTCACTGAAGATAACAATATGTAGTACAAGCAACCATTGTTAATTCCTGTCATTTTGTTTTGAGGTCATGTATCTTTTTTGTTCTTTCTATGTTGTTTTTGTTTTTGTCTTCATTGTTGTTTTGTTAGTTTTTTCTTCTGTTTAAAATAAAAACAAGCTGAGGATATAATAAACTTCAAGCTCAGTTTGGAGTTTCTGAGTTTGATCCTTGGTACCAAAAACAAGTTAGAATCATACTTCTAGGGAAAAAAATAATTTATAATTTTATGACTTATGCTAATATTTTTTAGGACACTGAAAACATGAAACAAAGAAAATAACTTGGTCTTCTGCAGAATAATTTTGTTTTTGTCTTTTTGGTTTTTTGTTGTTTTTTTTTTTTTTTTTTTTTTTTTTGCTCATCAGGAGTCTCTGCTACCTAAATGAATAAGGCAGACACAGTCTGGAGACCATATTCACAACACACATACATGACAAAGGATTTACACCTGAATTACTAAAAGTAACTCATTTAAGCAAATGACAACCAATCTAAAAACAACAAAATATTTGGAAATGCTTGGAAAGGTGCACTAATGGCCAATAAATACATGAAAAGCCGGGCGTGGTGGCGCATACCTATAATCCCAGTACTCGGGAGGCTGAGACAGGAGGATTGGTGCCCGTTCGAGGCCAGCCTGGGCTACAAAGTGAGCTCAAGGCCAGCCTGAACTGCATAGGAGACCCTGTCTTGAAAAGACTAAATAAATAAATAAATAAATAAATAAATAAAAAACATGCAAATACTCAGTATCATTCGTTATTGGTGACACACAAATTAAAAAGCACAATGACATTCAATTTCACAGTCACTAAATGGCTATCGAGAGACCGGCAATAAGCAAATATTAACAAGGATGTAAAGCAATGTTAGAACCACTCTGAAAAACTGAGTTTCTTATAAAACTACATTCTTGTGAAGTGAAGTGAGCACAGTGAAGGGGTAGGACATGGGAGCGAGGAGGAACCCAGGTGAGACAGACCCACTCTGAACTGCCTTCAGAGTGCTGGCTGTAGGAAACACCAGCCCAGCTCTGGAAACCACGACAAGAGGAGGTGCAGCAACCAGACTTCCCTCGCCGCAGGATCTTGCCTAGAGCTGCCCTGCATGAAACAGCCAGAAATAATTTCTGGACCACAGAAGTGCTGAGTTTTTAGTGGTGGCAGATCGCTGCTGACATCCCACCTGAGCATGTTTGATGGCTCCCCTCTACTCCGCACCGGATGTCTGTGGATGGCAATCTCCTTTCTCTCACCTTGGGGTGGCCAGAGGGGAAGTGGGCTAGAGGTAGGTGGGCCGTCGGTGAGGGTTTTAAAACTTATATTCCATGACTGACTGCCTGGGATTATGTATGAGGTGTGACTGCAAGGCAATGAGAACCATTTTCGTGTGTGACTTGCCTTACGTCTTAATCACACCTCGTAGATGGAATATGTGCCATTCTGTACAATGTTTGAAAATGACCACAGGCTAGAAATTCCGCAGGAAATGTTAACGTTGTTACTGACTACTCTTTTGCAAGGTAACTATACTCTGGTCTCTCTTTGCAGTATAAATGTAATTTTAAGACTATGAAAAGTCTTTTCAGAGGAGAATATAAAACTCCCAGCTATTTTCTTTTAAGAAAGAAAGAAAAATATAAAGTTGTGGTCATCTAAACTCCCTAGGCTTTTGACAGTACTTATAAATTACTGGATAATATTCATGAATGAAATTCTGTTTAAAAATATAGTGGATACATGTTTGAAGTTAAAGAAGGTCATTAATTAAAATTATGAAAATAATGACAATCTGATCATTCTGTATTGAATAATTATCATTATTCTTGTGACATTTACTCTAATTATCCTAAGGTCATGTAACAGAATCTAGTTAGGGACTGAACAGATATTCAGACCCTAAGCAAGCTGAGCATGGTGGTGTACATCTGTCATTCCAGCACTCTACAGGCTGAGGCAGAAGGATCTCAAAATCAAATTCAAACCCAGCCTGTGAAACTTAATGACATAGCAAGATCCTTTCTCAAACTTTAAAAAAAAAAGAACTTTTAAAAAATTGTTGGGGATGTAGCTCAGTGTGAAGGCCCTGGGTTCAATCCCCAGCACTACCAAGAAAAATTAAAACAAGAGCAAAACAGCAAGCAGAGGCTCATCTGAACATTTTTGTAAAAAAGAACCTTGCTGTTTCTAGAAGAATCTTGACTGCTCAGTAAGCCAAAGAATAACCACACTTTAAAGCATAAGATCTGAAGCTAAAAACATCAAATGATAAAGAAACAAGAAGAAAAAACCAGACAGCCGACTATGACATTTATTTGATTGGCTTCTGTCTGTGGACTCAGGGAACTCAATTCTTTAGCTATTGATAGCAGACCTCAAAAACAAATCAGGCCAACACTATTTGTAAAAAGAAATAAAAATGCCAGTAGGAGCTACAGTTATACCCATCAGACTAGAAAAAGGAAGTGCAAGAGACATTTTATCTGGCGTGTGCAATTTTCAAACTGATTTAAAGCAGTAGTTCTCAAACTATCGTTCATAGAAGTCGCCTGAAGTGCTCGTTAAAGTGCAAATTCCTCATTAACGGAACGTACCTACATTTGATTCAGATCCAGATGGTCTTCTGGCCATATTTTTCAAGTAGCACAGAGAAAGGAGTAAGTCTTACATAACTGAGATTTATCATTACAACTTCAATGCAGATTTACCATTATAACTTCACTAGTAATGCTAAGACCAACATGAAGAAAGATTCATCAAAATGTTTATTTGGGAAATAAATCCATTAAAAATGTTTCCTCTAGAGTTCAGTGTTTTGAGGGACCTACATTCTTTAAGGTACATAAGAAAATGCAGTGAGAATTTAATTTTCTCTAGACTATGATGAATGACTTGAAATTCAAGAAGAAATAGGGGAAACAATATAAGGTTTAAGGTCAAATTTTTCAAAGCTATGGGTTATAATACAATAAATGATCAAGATGGACAGATCATTGTTGCCAGAGAGTGATGATTTAACACAGAAAGCAATTTAAAGGGATTCATATCTGTACTGATCTATTGTGAGTATGGAAATATAAACTCCTTGCTAAGAAGTCATTTTGCAAACCTTGCCCAGAATTGCAAATGTGAGCTCAGAATGTACTTCTCCCACCAACTCCAAAGGGGTCACAGCACGAGCGGGTCCCATCTGCCAAGGGATTCTACCGCTTGTGTGAAAGCAGCAGCTGCCACTTCCCTAGTTTACGTTGGTGTGAAACTCTCCAGCAAAATAAAAGGTTGGCACTTGGGAGTAATTCTACTTTGATAGAAACTTTCCCAAGCCATGTTGCAGTGATTCTAAGGGGGATTTGGGGTTCTCACAGATGTTTTATTATAGGTATGTCTGTAATAGAGAAACAGGAGCTTATTACTTATGCTGGTATAAAACAAGAATGATAAGAGTATATAAGGAAATAAAGAAAAAATGAGCTCTTATTCTAGTTTGAGTGTGATATTGCTCACTAATAGTAACTGTGACGCAAGAGTTTAAAATCTTTGAAGTTATCTTTATGGAACAACATGAAGAAAATGCCTTCTTCCCAACGTCATTATTAATGTGGGGAACAGAAGAACACACACTAAAAGATGCACAGTTGCTATGAAATGGGTAAAAAGGAGTAGGCAGTTTTACCTGGAATGCACTGAATACTCTTCCTAGAAAAAGGGGAGCTGAATGTTTAAAAACAAACTGGATGAAAGCTGGCCATGGGAGTGCATTCCAGTGGTCCTAGCACAGTGGAAGGCTGAAGAAGGAGGACAACAAGTTCAAACCCAGCCTGGGGAATTTAGCAAGACCCTGTCTCCAAATAAAAAATAAAAAGGTCAGAGGATGGAACTCAGAGTGAAAAATTTTTTAAAGTGCATGAAAAGCATCATAGGTATTTATGGGTATTTGAGAAGGTCAGCAATTTGATAGGTTCCAAGATGGGTATAATAAACATCAGAATTAAGGCAATAGACATGAATGGGGTGGCAGTTCAGGAGCTTGGTCTGATTGGGAATTCAAAGAGGTAAGCCTTTTCTGCATTTGGGTTTATTCATAACTCTATAAGTGATTATTATGTGTTGGCAAAATTGATAACTGCTGTTTTAGTGCATCCCTTTCAGTTTTAATGTGTGTATTACATTTGAATATTCACTATTGGGACATGGCGGCTCATATATACATATTATGCTACAACTCAAATAACACTTCCTTATTAGTATTTTGGTCAGCAGTGAGGAATGTAACTAAGACACCTTGAGTCCTCTATTCTGAAGGGTAATGAGATAGGCTAGGTAAACTTAGGGCTAATAAACTTTGCCTTGGGCTGGGGATATAGCTCAGCGGCACAGTGCCTGCCTAGAAAGCACAAGGTTGTAAGTTCGATTCCTGGTACCAAAACAAAAACCTTGCCTTTCTTCCTTGAGACAGATACTCCCTGCATGACTAACATGGCTATAGGCAGAGCTGAGAAGGACTTGACCCAGAGTCTCACAAAATAAAAGTCAAATCTTGTTCTACTTTTGGTTATATTTTGTGTCCTATCGTATAGACCCAAGTTGGTTTTTAGCAAAAACCACTTTTAAATCACTTATTGCCTGTGGGGGAAAACATGACTTATGCTTTTGATGAGCATGAGGTCGAGGGCCCAGGAACATTTGTCCTTTGTCCCTATGGTAGTCTCTGACTATGTCAAAAGGAGACGAATGATCAGGTAGAAGAAGATTGTTCCAGTAGTCCAGGTAATAGACTGAAGCCAGGAAAAATCCTGTGGGATGAATAGGAGGGGCTAGATGTAAAAAACAGTAAGGAGGCATCAGTGATAAGCCTTGATCATAAATGCAGGGATAAGAGGGGGCAGCTCAGCAGTGGTTTGGTTGTATCTTATCAATGAAATTAGCATGAATTTCCCCAAATAAAAATATTCAGATTTTACCTATCTGTGATGCTTAGTCTATGTCAAATTGACAGATCCAAGGGGTGCCCAGATTAAGTATTTCTTCTTAGTGTATCTCTGTAATATAGATGGTACAATTGGAGCTAGGGGACTGCTCCCCTCCACTCACCGGAACCTAGGCCACACCAGAGGTCAACCTCCCTGACCTCTGTCTTAAGGTCTACTACCTGGACAACAAAGACCCCCGAAAATTCCAAAATCCCAAACCAGGACACATACGTGCTGGACATGCCAGAATGACCTACCATGACTTTTCTTCATTTGAAGCACATTAAAAGCTCATACATATGGACTGCCTTTCATTCATCCAATTTTAACCAAGTGAATGATGGGGAAGGGTGTGCCCATAGACACAGCTGGCAAGACCAAGCACCCTGTCAAGCATATTCAATCATACTCCAAAAGACTCAATGGGAGGCACCCTAGACCCAGTGCAACATTTTAAATCCTTAAACCTTTTTCACATTCTTCCCATTTTTCTTTTTTACCAGTGCAAGCCTACTCACTCTGAGTGTACCTTCACTTTGTATGTCTGTTTGAGCTATTATTTTTTAAGAAACAGCCATTGCAGGGGGGACTTATAAACAACAAAAATTTGTCTCTTGAAAATTCTTGAGCCTGGGAATGTTATCAGATTTCTGAGGTGCTGTAGTCTCCTTCTAGAGAGGAGGTTGTTTCTAGGTTTTTTCTGTCCTGAACAAAGAATTGGTCAAGACAAGCACAAAAGGTAGCAAAGTTTTACATGTATTAAACATATGAAAAGAAAAGAAACATGCACTGCAGAATTCAGGCCAACTAAAAGTACAAAAAGATGTATACTCTTCAGGCGGGGTGAAAGTGGACCACCACGGAAGAGAAAACACACAGACCAAGAGCTCAGTGATGACTGTCTCTTGTATCTCCCACTCCTCAAGCTGATGTCAGGTCTAGGCCATCCTACCAAAAACCTGTTCAAAGTTTTGTGAAAAGATTTGAAGATAGTACTATCTTTTCTTTTTGTACCAGGAATCAAACTCATGACCTTCTGGATGCCAGGCAGGCACTGTGCCACTGAGTTATATCCCTGGCCCAGATACCACTTTCTGATTGGTTCCAAATTCAGGGCTCTGGGAATTGTTCCTCTCATATGTCCTGGAACTCTGTGATCAATAGATCATGCCCACATCCCCTGCCAGTTTGCCACACCCTAATCTTCTGCCTCAGGAAATCCAAGATCAAGGTAGTGGCAAATTCAGCGTCTGGTAAAAGCCCACCTTCTCATAGCTGGCACCCTCTTGTTGTGACCCCACATGTGGAAGGCATGAATGGGTTCTGTGGGACCTCTCTTATAGGAGCACTAATCCCAGGCACAAAGCTTCTGCCCAATCATTTCCCAAAAGTCTACATCTCTTAACAGCATCATTTAGGAGTCAAGATTTCAACACATGAATTTGGGGAAGATGCAAACACTCAGGTCACAGCACAGCATTTCTATGTGACATTAGTATTTGAATAGAAGTCTAAGGAATATGGGAGGGGGAGAGGGGAGACACCATCCAATTCCTTTAGGGCCTAAATAGAGCAAAGAGCAAGAGGAGAAGAAAAGTCTCCCCTTTTTGCCTCCTACTGCCTGCTTGAGCCAGGGACATCGGTCTTCTGTGCTTAGACTAGGGTTTACACCATCAATTCTCTCTGGTTCTGAGACCTTCCGGCTCAGGCTACAATTATGCCGTCTGCTTTCCTGGGTTTCCACTTTGCAGAACAGACTGTGGGACTTGTCAGTCTCTGTACTCAAGTGAGCCAAGCCCTACTGACTCTAAGATGGTGTGGGAGAGAAGGCTTGAGTCCCCAGGAGGAGAAATTCAGGTCTTTGGGAGTTCAGATCAGAATTTTCCCCGGTACTGGAGTTTGAACCCAGGGCCTTTCCACTAAGCTACATCTCCAGTTCCTTAAAATTTATTTTCTAAAATTTTGAGACAGAGTCTCACCAAGCCACTAAGTTGAGCCAGCCAGCCCAAAACTTGCGATCCTCCTACCTCAGACTTACACAGTGTCAGGCCGGAGATATCAAAGCTAAGAAGTCCTTCCTATGAACACTGTTGGGCTGTGAGGACAGAAAGTCAGTTTCTCCGTAGCCCAGTGAAATTCTCACTATGATACAACACACTCATCAGGTTTTCAATCAGGTCAGTTGTGATTTGCGTTCAACATAATATGAATATAGATTGATTGTGGCATATGTGGAAAACGTGGCTTGAAATATTGTTTCATCGGTGCTCTCCCATGACCATACTCCATCCCACAGTTTTCAGGACTACACAGTAACCAGAGCTGTTTCTGATTAACAAAATTAGTTCCCCTCCCTTTTGGGTTAACTTATAACACAAAAGCCTCAACTTGAAGATAAGACTGATTGCCCTGTTGGAGCAAAAAGCTTTCAACAGAAATCACAGTGCACTGAGAAAGTTTCCCCTGAGATGCAAACCAAAGGGTGGAAAAAGGAGTCACTACAATGACAAAATCAGAGATTTATTATTTTATCCTGAAAAGCAGCATACATGTAATAATAATAGCGGTAGTTATACAATTTATATTTAGTTATGGTGATTTTCTGTCAAGATGCTCCACAAACATAAATAAGATTATAATATTTTGGGGGCTGGGGATTTAGCTCAGCAGCACAGCTCCTGCGGGGCAAGTGCAAGGTCATGAGTTTGATTCCCAGTACCGGAAAAAAACAAAACAAAACAAAACAAAAAAGACTGACAAGATTATAGTATTTAAAAATATTATTTATTTATTTATGTGCAGTTCTAGGGATTAGATACACAGCATCACACATGCTAGGCAAGCATTTTACTACTGAGCTACACTCTTGGCCCTTACTACATTATTTGAAATGACTAAGGATGGAAGACTCCATTCATTTTTTCACTAACTAATACATTTTATCATCAGCAGTTTTTCACATATCTACAGGGTGCCAGGCACAAAAAATACCTTATAAATGAACAAGACTGACTCAATGCTTGCTTTCATGGAGTTCAAAGACTAAGAAGAAATCTAAAACTGCTCGAAAAGAATGCAATCCTTAGTTCTCAACTCTTTGTCAGCAGAAGTCTATGCAGACATAGCCAGGATGTATAAAAAGAACAACAGATTTTTAAGTCCAGAGGTCACAGTTCTTTCCTCAATTCTACTGCTGTCTCTAGGAGACAACACATGGCAGTTTAGGAAAAAGGGGAACTCTGTTATAAATATGCAGTAGGCATGATATTTTTTAAATGTAAGTGTTCAAATTTTTCTTAAAACTTCCCCTATTTCCTCTCTACCCACCTCTCAATATTCTAGGTTTTTATGAAGGACAGTGAAGATAATGAGAAGGAGAAACAAGAAACAGGAGACAAGGAAAAAGGAAGTGAGAACCGTGAGACACAAATTCATGCATGTTCAAGTGAAAGAGGAAAGTTTTGAATTTGTACTTCCTAGGTAGGGATGGAGAACGGGGAGGCAGATGAAAGTGAGGTATTAAATTAGAGATGGGGCAAACTGAACAACCAGCAGGCAGAATGTGTCAAAGGTCATAAAATCAGGATTAAAAAGTTGAGTGACATGTTTCCTAAAGAGAGAAGACACGGAACACTCAACCGAAAATAGGTCCAGACTTACGACTCTTAAACACACAGAGCCAGTCAGAAAGTGATCTCAATCCTTCATTTGAATCTGGTGCTATTCACAGGAGCAGTAATGAGATGTTATTCTCAACCCTTCACTATCACATGGGTATAAACACTCAAGAAATTGTGTCTGAGCCTTCATTAACATCTGATGCGAGGCTATGTGTGTTTTTGATAGAGCAATTGTCCTAATGCCATTTTTATATGAAGTGGAGGTCAATCCAAGCATTTTGGATCCTAGAAACCCTTTCCCTTTAGCCTTTTAACCAGCGCATTCTCACACTGTAGAGTGTACTTCTTTTCTACCTTCAATAAAACACACCTTTGCTGCCTTTTCTGTGTGTCTTGTCTAATTCTTTGTTTGCGACACTGAGGACCTGGAGAGAAGCTCCCCAGAACCTCATCAATAACAAAGGTGGTTTTTAAAAAAATGTTCTTATAGTTGTGAACTGAGATGCAATATGAGATTAAAATTCCTTTAAAATTACTTTTTATGGCTCCAGGAAGATAGCAGATCAGTAAGCAGCAACAAATCAGCCTCTCCAAGATTCAGAGTAACTTGTGTGTGTGGTTTATGCTATTGTGTCCCTCGGTACCCGCCAGATTGGCTTTGGGGCATTGAGGGCTTTAGGCAGGTATTTTGTTGCCTTGTTTCTATTGTTTCCTGTTTGGTTGTTGGGATATTTTGTACTGAGGTTTGGGGATTCTTATAGTCTAAAGACCTTGTTGCTAGTATATAGAACTATAGTTGCTTTTCAGTGATGACTTTGGGCATGAGTCATTATAGCCCTTTGCCTCATCCCCCAAAATCTGACCACCTCAATTAACTTGGGAGAGAAGGACATGGTGTGATTAGCTCAATAACTGAGTTCTCTGGGAATATACCTTAGTATTGCTAATGCCATGAATCTGAGTATTGGTTTAGAGAAATAGCAATAATTGTGTGACTTTGGTAATACCAAACAAGTCAGCTGCACTAGTATTGTCCAAGGCAAATTGGATGTTAATATATCATAAGAACCAATGGTGTACCACCCTTAACCCCGGAGAAGAAACCCATGTTTATGGTATAAACATTAAGGCAACCCAGGTACTGACTTACAGAAAATATGTACTAGATGTGACAATTACATTTCTGCTAAAGGTAGAAAAGAATTCAACAGTAATTATACAGAGTTATCTAACTATCAAAAGATTGAAAAACTTTATGGTTATACCATTGAAGATATAGGATTTGGGAATGGGGAAATGCAAGAGGAAAAACATGAAACTTTAAACTCTATTATATGTGAAGGAGGAGAGAGAAGTTATACAAAGGATCAAGTAAATGTAAGAGAAAATGCTGATGACAAACAGAATATAAAATACAAAGAAGGAGAAAAAAAGAACATTTATGGGAAGCACAAACATGAGATAAAAAATTAAAGGGAGGAAAAAAAGTAAAAGGCAAAAGAGGAAAAAAATAAAGAAAAAAGAAGTAAAAAGTGATAAGAACCAAGGAAGAGCGATAATAGAAAATTCCTCAAACCTCAATTAAGTTCATGAAGCAGACAGGAAGAAAGGAAAGAAGAAAAAGGACAAGAAAAACCGTAGAGTAATGCACACACTCACAGGAAAACGAAAACAAAAATGAAGCAAACAAGCCGAAAGACATGTCTCTGTGACTCTGAACGTGTGGCTTTCTTCCAGGATCTACAATGTGGGGGCAATGTCCAAGTCAAGATGTGCCCCTACTCACGCTGGTAGAGAGAAGGCAGTGGGACCCAGGTCCCTGCTAGATGCAGGCACCGGCAGAATCAGGGTAAGGCCGCCAACGCTGCAACTTTCAAATCCAGAGCAATTTAGGCTGAGCCCGGCCTCTGGCCAGGAGTGTGAAGCCTGTGTCCTTTAGCTCAAACCCCTCAGTGGGTCTCTTTCTAGCCTGACCGAGGCTCCCAGACCATGGCTCTCCCCCACTCCTTCATTCACCCAGCCACTATAGGAACACAACACTGAGAGCCCTGACTCAAGGCTGTCCCACTCCCTCTCTGACTCCCGAATTCAAGCAACTGACCCTTTCCTGGGTGGCACCCAACCAAGCACTCTCTCCAGGAATACGTGGGTGCCTGGACTGGAGTCGCTCCCCAGCTTTTACCTGTTGAAGGATTCACATGGGAGCAGAATCCCGAGTTCTTCCTGCAGCTCACAGGTCCCACAGGTCCATTCTGCCTCCACATCTCTCCCAGAAGCCCTCTGGAATCCCCACATTTACTTTGTCTCTACTGTAGACTTGGTTTCCCTTTGCTGTGAGCCAAGAGCTGGGAACCAGGAGGAAAGTGCAGGTGGTCCATCCCTTCTCCTTGTTGTGTTGTGTCTCTTCAATTTCTCTGTAGGATTTAATTTTCCTGTCAGATCCATCCTGGTTCCTGGAAATCTAATTTGTTCTCTCCTTTTCTCTCTTGCTCTCTTTCTCTCTCTCTCTCTCTCTCTCTCTCTCTCTCTCTCTCTCTCTCT
>NW_004955471.1:4866783-4878481 GCF_000276665.1 Chinchilla lanigera
CTCTCTCTCTCTCTCTCTCTCTCTCTCTCTCTCTCTCTCTCTCTCTCCCAAGTTCCTATTTTCTAGTGTCTGGATTCTGAATCTCAGAGAGGCTAAGGTGTTGTCGCTTACCACTCTGCAGCTTTCCCTAAAGTCCCCCCACCGGCACTATTTATTAAAGAGGCTCTCTGTCCTCCAGCATACTTTTTTGACCTCTTTGTCAAGAGTCAGTGAGTTGAATGTGTCTGGGGTTTTTCTGCACCCTGTACTCTGTTCTGTTGATCCATGTCTGTTTTTTGTCCCAGTACCATGTTGGTTTTATCACTATAGCTTTGCAATATAATTTTAAATGTGTGATTTAATGCCTCCTGCTTCGCTCTTGTTGCCCAGGATTGCTTTTGATATTCTGGATCTCTTTTGGTTCCATATGGATTTTAGGAATATTTTCTCTAGTTCTGTGAGTAATACTGTTGGTATTTTGATTTTGGATTGCATTAAGCCTATATACAGTTTTGAAAGTATGGCCATTTTGATGATATTGGTTCTGCCTATATAGGGACAGGGGATGTCTTTTTATTTGCTAATATCCTCTTTGATCTCCTTTTACACAGTTTTTATTGTAGAAGTTTTCACTTCTTTGGTTAGATTCATTCCTAAGTAGTTCATTTTTCCTGATGCTACTCCAAGTGGTATTGTTTTCCCAATTTTTTTTTAGTGAGTTTATGATTAGTATAAAGAAATGTCATTGATTTTTATGTGTTGATTTTGTATCCTGCTACATTGCTGAATTTGGTTATTCATTTTAGGAGTCTACTGGTGGAATTTTTTTAGTTTTTGTGTAAAGGATTGTGTCATCTGAAAATAATGATAATTTCACTTCTTCCTCTTCTATACATATCCCTTCATTTACTTCTTTTGCCTGATTGCTCTGACTAATGTTTCAATTACTATATTGAACAGGAGTGGTGATAGTGAACGTCCTCATCTTATTCCTGATTTTACAGGGAAAGCTTTCAGTTTTTCCCCATTTAATATGATGTTGGCAGTAGGTTTATGATGAATAGCTTTTATTAAATTGAGATAAGCTTCTTCTATACTTTTTTTTCTTAGGATTTTTATCATAAATGGGTGTTGGATTTTGTCAAAGGCTTCTTCTGTGTAAACATGAAAGATTTTTTACTTTTATTTCAGACTGTTTAGATGACATTCTAATTAAACTAGAAATGTGATTATACATTTGTGCTACCTCTTAATAAAGTGAATGAATAAATTTGATAGACATACTCATGCAATAAAGAAAATACCAACCAAACCCACTTTTCACAAGCATATTTTCCATGTGAATTATGTGGAAATTGTTCCATTTATCAACACAAAATTGCAGACAATTGAACAGGTAAGGACAAGCTGTCAAATCATACTTATTGTTGATCATATTTCATCTAACATTAAATCATATTGACATTTATCTACTGTAGAATCTAGGTAGCATCGAGTCTCTCATTTTAATATATGGATTAGGAGAATCCTTCAAGTGAATTAACCTAGATAAAGTTTCAGGTCTCCTCAGGTTACATGTAGAGGATATTTGCTAAATGATACCCATTTTTGTCATTAAACCTGACCTAACCTCCTAGTTATAGCATTTACTGGCTGTGAGACCTGTGGCAAATTATTTGTCTTCTCTAGGCCTCAGTGGCAATGTCTTCAAGCGTTGCTGTGAGGACTAAGTAAGAACATGTGTGTATCCCATACAATGCCAAGTACGTAGTAAATCCTCAATAGATGGTAAGTAGGCAAGAACTATACCACTGAGCTATACCCCAAACTCCTTGCTAGCATTCTTAATCATTGCTTTTGTCCACTTGGCTTGTGAACTGCATTTGTGGGAGGGGCACTTCTGTCTTCTGAAGCCCAAAAAGACCACATGCTGGCAGCTCCCTCACAACTAAGGGCTGGGAGCAGGAAGAAGGTGCAGTCTGATACCCACTGCAGACTCAGAATCAGGCACTTACAGTGCAGATAAGGAGGGCAGCAGAGAATCTGCTTGGCCACAGCAGCTGCCTCCGTATGTGGCACAGGCAGAGGGTTCACCCAGAGCTCATCAGTAACATCAGTGGGGTCCGTGGCAGTCTGATCCTGTGCCATACTTGCCTCTGTGGTCCTGTGTGCTGTCTCCCTCATCCTGGTCTGTTGCTTCAGCCTGCCTCTCCAGCTGTCACAATTCATTTAGATGCTAACTGCCTTGAATCGATTCATTTTCTGCTTAAACAAACCAGTCAGTATCCATTCCTTGCAAATAAGAACCTTACCTAAGACATTAAATTTAAATTTAGATGCAAAAACTCAAATGGCATTTTATAGCCTTTGTTGAATAACTGTGGAGTTTTCAAAGCAAAGAACAAGTAATCTTTAATTCCCACTCAAAGAATCAGTCAAACTAACACAAAAAAGCAAACTAACAAAACTTTTGTTGACTTCATAGCTATGCCTGGCCCACAGCACATATCTCTACATACAATTTGCATCAATTAGAAATAGATCTGATTAAAATAACAGGAAAAATAGTGATGTAAGCATGCAAGCATTTGTTTTCTCAAGTCAAACACTCCAAAAATAAGCAATACATTGAGCTTCTTTTGGTTTTGGTCCACACTCCCACCCCTCACCTCCCACTCCCACTTCATTTAATTCAGTTATTGCTCTAGTTTGGATCTTACTTGTCCTCAAAGTTCCATGTGTTAAAGACCTAGTCATCATCCTAGGGCACTATTAGGAAGTGGTGGACCCTGTAAGGGATGAGGCCTAGTGGAAGGAAGCTGTGTCACTGGGGATGCGTCTTTGAGGAGGATAGTAGACCTCTGGCTACTTCCTGTGTCCTTCTCTGCTTTCCATATGCCATGAAGTAAACAGGCTTCCTCTGCCATGCACTCTCACGATGATGTACTGTGTCACCACAGGCCCAAACAACAGAGCCAAGCAACCATGGACTGAAACCTCTGGAACTATAAGCCAAACTAAACCTTTTCTCCTTTTACGTTGATTCACTCAGATATTTTGTTATAGTGATATAAAGCTGGCTAATATTAGTGTCATGCTATAAATTACCTCATGACACAGGACAGCTGCTCAAGAGGTGCCAATAATCATATCCTACCTTCCAAAGAACAGAAAAAAAGAAGGCGGAGCCAAAGTGATGTTTCTCTCTCTCTCTCTTTCTCTCTCTCTCTTGCTCTTGCTCACTCACTGTCCATCTCTCTCTCTCTCTCTTTGTACTGGAGATTAAACCCAGGACTTTTACACTGAGCTATATCCCCAGCTTTTTTTTATTTATTTCTTTATATTGTTGAGATGAAGTCTCACTAAGTTGCTAAATTTCTCAGGTTGGACTTAAATTTATAATCCACCCACCTCAACCTCCCAGAGTGCTAGAATTATGGATATGCACCTCCATACCTAGCTGTTTCCTTTTTAAAAACCTGCACAGAAACTATGTTAAGCACGTTGTCACATAACACTTTTGTTGTAAGGGAAACTGGAAAATGAAGTCATTATTTTAGACAGAAAAGTCTAAGCAAATTATGAAGCTCTGCCTTCAAGTAGAAGAAGAAGATAGATATCAAGAAGAAACTAATGTCTCTCCCACGCCTTCACACATGGAAGACCTTGTCAAAAATGTAGTTTATATTTATGCTCCTCACACCTCTTTTGCTAAGGATTGTCCCACCTCTTTGCCCTTGAAACTGTTCTGTCAAACTCACTGAGATCCAGATTGCCGAAGCTAAGTGGGTATGTGCTTCCTCCTTCATATTCTTTCTTTCATGAGCAGCACGGGGCACCTCTTGTCAATCCTTGGCTCATGGGACGCTTGGCCTCCACTCCCCACATCCTCCTGCTTACCCAGGACCTTGCTGCTGCCCTTTCTCAGTCTCCTTGCTTCCTTCTCCTCTTTCCTTTCCTTTGTCTGCACACTCCCTCCAAAAGAGCCATGCAATCCAATTGCAAGTAGCATCAGCACTCCAAAGACTACTGAAATGGATCCCCAGGCCTGAGCTCGCCTCTAAGTTTCACACCTATGTTGATAAACATCTCCTCATCATCTACACTTTGCATCTTAAATGCAAGCTGTCCAAAATGACGCTCTTGATCTTGAAATTTAAAAATACATAAATGACAATTGCTACTCGGATATCCCCAGCTCTGCGCATGAAGAACTTTCCATGCTGTAGTCTTGATTTAGATCTTTCATTCATCCCTGCATGTTCAGGTCACAAGTACAGCACCACCAACGCACTTCTAAAACATATTCAGATCTGCCCACTTCTGTCCACTCCCACTTCTACTACCACACTTGCAAAGCAGCCCCTTTCTTCACCTGGACTACAGAACTAATCACCTGAAATGGACTATCTGTGTCTGCCCCAAATATTATGTTGAAATCTTAACTTCCTCCAATGTGATCGCCTCAAGAGATGGGGCCTTTGGGAGATGACTGTGTCTTGGGGACAGAGGTCTCATGAATGGGATTAGAGGGTTACAAAGGGGTCCTGGAAAGTGTATTCCCCCACCTCTCATGGCAGAAAGATGCAGTGAGAAGTTGTGGACTGTGAAGCAGGAAACAGCTCTGACCAGATACTGATTCTACTGATGCCTTGATCTTGGCTTGACCAGCTTCCAGAGCTATGAAAAGTACATTTCTGTTGTTTATAAACTTCATATATAGAGACAAATGTAAGTTAAAACTTCAAATAAACTAACTTTTCCATTAAAAGAAACACATTTAAATATATTTCTGGCACTGCAACAAATGGACTAAGAGCTAGCTGGGCATGGCAGCACATGCCTGGAGTCCCAGGGACTTGGGAGGCGGAGGTAAAAGACCTTGGAGTCCAGGAGTTCGAGGCCAGATGGCCCTATCTAACAAAAATCTAAAAGGACAGTTAAATTTAATGAATGGAAGGATAAAATTAAGTTAAAATAAAGCTGTAGATATAATGAAATTGTGTTCACATTGTGTGTGCATATGTGCCTAGACACACAGCAGCGTGTTGGAGCTGACCCATCTCAATGGAAGACAGCAGATACTAAAATGGGAATTTTACAAGTGAATTGTTAAGCACAGATGTTATTAAATGGTAAATGAGGGGCTGGGGATTTAGCTCAGTGGCACAATGCCTGCCTGGCAAGCGCAAGGTCGTGAGTTCGATTCCTGGTACTGGGAAAAAAAAAAAAAAAACCCAAAAATAAAAATAAAAATAAATGGTAAATGAAACCAATCATATGATAAACACAAGCACTCTAACTTCTTGACTTCCTAACCATTTCACTATATTATTTATGTTCTCAAGTCACCCTGTCTACTATGTCCAGGTAGATGTGCTCTGCTCCTGCCTGGCACAATGCTGTGTGCCTCCCCAATGCCAACGTACCTGTGGATTCCATGTTTGAAATTTGTCAAGGTTGGAGGGTTAAGATATTGACAAATGCTACAAATTATTATTGATTGTTTTTGCTTTATTGGTTGTCTAGCCAAGAAATTATGAAGGAATATGTTAAAAATACACATAAGATCCTGATGGCATGCTTGTTGTCATTGTATTTTGAATGACATGAAAAGTTGATGGAATATTCTCCCAGCACTGGAAAGCTAACATCTAAGTTAGCAAAACAATTGCTCCTCTCACTGACAAATGAGTGAATTCTTCCGATGTTTTCCTTCTCTCATTCTCATCTTAAAGATTAATGCACATAAAAGCATCATCCCGCATTCATGTTAGAATGCGTGTCAGAGCTAACTGTTACACATTTAACAGCACCACACTCTCTATGGGTGTAAAACTGTAGCTCACGATTGCAAGGAAGGCATCAATAAATTAAAATTATAGATGAAATACTAATTTTGTTTTTCCAGTTGTAATATTTTGAAGATAAAATAATTTTAAAGTGAGTAAATATAATAAACGTAAGAGAAAGCGTAACATTTTTCAAAAATTTTCAAAGCAAATCACATGATGGTATTATGCTATGACCAATGAACTATTTATCTCTCCCCTTACCCTCCCTTCCTTTTTTTTTTAGGTACCAGGAATCAAACTCAGGACCTCACACTTGCCAGGCAGGTGCTGTGCCACTGAGCTAAATTCCTGGCCCTGCTCACTTCCTTTATTCCCTCCACAAATGTATACTGCACCCCTCCTAAGGTAAGGCACGTATGAGTTCATACAACCTTGTATGGAATCAGAAGTAAAATAATTATGCAGTAATTATAAATAATTAAATAATTATGAATAATCATGCGATGTATGCAAATATTTAAATGTCCATTTTATTAAGTGCTATAAAAGAGAAGAACGAAGACTGGGAATACAGAGGACATCTTTCAGGAAATGACTTTTAAGCTGGCACTGTACTAGAAGTAAGAGTTAGGCTAACACACCGGGTAGGAAAGAGCAGCCCTACAGGAGGCAACAGCATAAGCAAAAGCCTGGACAATATGAAGAGCACCTGGTATGTAGACCTAAGGACAGGTCCATGGGGCTGGAGTGGCAGAAATATAGGGCTGGGAGGGAGTGGTGACAAGGCTGGAGCCAAATTTCCCATCTCTCATAGGCAATGGAAAAGACTTGATGGTATATAAGGGTAAGGAGACACCATCCCTGAATCTTAAAATTGCTTGGGGGTCGACTCAATGAAAATTAAATCAAGTTAGCTCCTCTAAGTTCCAAGTTCAAATGGTAGAAAGTGGTATAGTCCAATCCTTTAGCTCTTTTGTCTTACCTTGTACTTCATGATATTGAACATCAAACACACAGGGATCGAAAGGTCTCAGCCCCATCAGATTTAGAGAATCTAAAGGAAATGACGTCACCAGAATGCTTTAGTTTAGACTCCTTATCTTTAATCCAAATTTGAATCATATTCAAACTTGTTATTTAAGGGCCAGATACAACTAAGGCAGACTACCCATTTCACAGGGTCCAGTCTCCTCCTAAGATTTCTGCAGGTTACTGGGGACTTGAATGTATTTGTTCACTCTGGCACATGACATTAGTCCAGGCACTTCTTACACAATCCCTAGAGCTACCCTAGATTCCATTTTGCCAGCATTCCTTCCTCTCCTTCTCCTTCTCCTCCTCTTCCTTTTCTCTTTTTTTCTCCCCATTCTAAAAATAACGCATTTATTCTGATACCTACACACAACCCAACGTGGCAAGGTTTGTTGTTGTTTTCCTTTTCCATATTTGCAAATCCCTCTTCTTACAGCAAAGAATGTGGCTGCCATTACCCTCGATAGAGTTACCTATTTTCCCGTCCCTGGAATAAGCAGAACTGTTTCAGATTTTCTAAACCACACCACCAAGAATGCAATCACCTATATTTTAAAATGAAGAAACTGCAGTTCAGAATTGCTCAAACATGTTGCTTAACTCAAAAACAGTAGAGCCAACACTATGCTTCTATTCATCCAGCTTCTTCTCTATCCGTCCCACCACTTCTGTTTGTTTGAAGGCAATAAAACAAAATAATGACTCTCAGTATTTTATCACTACTTACAGTTAGTCAGTCCTACACTCTGGCACAGTATACAAGGTACAGAAGCATTAAGGAGGGTAAATGATGCCAGTTTTTACTAGACATTTTTGGACAAATGTTATAGTTCAAATGAAACAAACATCAAAATACAAAAGACATTTTAAAAATAACATCATTTGCACTGCACTGTTTTGAAAAAGTAGCCAATAAGATTAAGGAATTAGTTTTAATTAGATGGATACAGATTATTGTGGGCTTCTTTTGATATCTGTGAGCTGTTACCACCCTCCGCCCTCGCACACTCCAGAGAAGTAGGCTAAGCAATAGCATGCAAATCATCCCACTGCCCCATGGAGGCAGAGGGGGCGGGGTTGTTTCTCTGCTGGAGAATCATAGGTTTAAAATAGCAAGATCTCAAATCTTGCATGAAAATCCTTAACTAAGGTTGCAATTACACTGTGTTGTCAACTAACATACCATCATCATCCTTGTGCAGTTGCTAGAGATGACATCGGTGGCAAAGGCCAGGTACAACCAGACTCTCGCCCTATTCTTATAAATAACCTAAACACAGAAGTAAAGTTGTTGTTGTTTCTTTGAGCAAAAGTACCTAGGTAAGAAACATTGTAATTAGAATGTACACAGTAATTACAGATGTACTAAAGGGGTGGGTATTACACTCCTCTATTATGCTTGGTCTTGGAAGTTACCATTATGACACCATGATAGTGAAACTGTTAATTAGAAGTCATCTTGTACCACACATTTTTGCAAAACAAAATGAAAACTCTTACTCTCTCCCTTCTGGAGGAAGGAGTTTTCACCCACAATTTTACCCACAATTTTGAAAATTAAGAAGTGTTAGGAAACCAAAAAAAGCCAAAAAAACAAAAAAATAAAAGGGGCTGGAGATTTAGCTCAGCGGCACAGTGCCTACCTGGCAAGCACAAGGTCGATTCCCAGTACCAAAAAAAAAAAAAAAAAAACCCACAGAAGTGTTAGGAATAGGAAAGTAACTCTGTCCTACTTCGCGTGCTTATAGAGTGTGGTTCTGCTGATTTTCCTTTCCTAGGGTTGTCTGATGCCACCAGGAAAGAGATGCCATAGGTATGACACAAGATAATCCATTGCCCTTGGGATCTTATTTCTCAAAAAAAGAATTTTTTTAATGGACTCTCAGGGAATAAAGCTTTTGTCCAAAGAACCTATAGAAAAGAAAAGAAAAAAAGCCAGGAAGCTGTAGTTTGCTCTGGCTGGTGGGATGTGGTAAGGTTGGTGGATCATTGACTCCAAGTTCTGTTTGTCTCCTCACCCTATCCCAAAGACATCGGAACATATATTGACGCCCAGAGGCTCAAACCTTGCTTGTCTTCATCTTAGCTTGTCTTCATCTTAGCGTGGGGGCGGGGGAGAAGGGTACCTGAAGATTCCTACCCCAGTTTCCCATAGCACTGGGAAGATGCTGTGTGCTTAAACTTCATCCTCCCCATTTGGGCTGACCAGCGTCTAGCTCTTGGCATTAGCCTAGGATGACCTTTGCTACACTGAATCAGTTTTAAAGTAGACCCTGATAAAAGGTATGCATAGAGCACAAATGTCCATAGACACATGAGTGAATAAACAAGATGTGATATACATCTATGACTACCATTTGACCTTATAAAAGAAAAACCAACATACTATGACATGAGTGGGCCTTAAAAACATTATGCTAAGTAAAATAATTCAGCCACAAAGGAACAAATACTATATGATTCCACTTATTTGAGGTAGTAGAATGGTGGCTATCAGGGGCTGGAAAGAGGGGGAAATGGGGAATTATTTAATGGATACAGTGTCAGTGTAGAATGACAAGGAAAGTGTTGGAGATGGGTGGTAGGGTTATAGTAACTCTCAACCTGCTAGATGTGCAGAGTTCGTGTCCTATGTCACCAAAGAAAGGACTCGAGGACCAAGGAGGTGAAGAGTATGGAAGTTTTATTAAAAGAAAGTGCCTGAGAGGCAGGAGGGGTCCTGACAGGGAGGTTCTTTGTGTAGGGGGTTTCTATTTAGCAAAATCACATCACAAGTTACCTGGGTCAAACATGATAAACCTACAGGATTACAAGTGCAGTCTCTTAGCCAATATTGATCTAATAGGAAAACCAGGTGAGCAGCAATGGTACATAGGAAGGAGAAGAACAAAGGCCTTCCTGGAAGGGGCAGGAGTGAGGGTCAGAGTATTCTAATCTAGCTATGTGTCTGTTATGTTGTTTCTGTGTGTTTGCTATGTTGTTTGGGCTTATTGGTCCAAACATGCTAGCTACAGGACAGCTTTGAGCTATCGTTTCTCTCTGAGGAGGCTCACAATCCTAGCATCATCTCAGTATCAACCAAGCCCTCGACCACAGGCCTGATTTGCCTCTTCTGTTCTGACTCCACCTTGGGCCCAGTCCCTTTATAACTGCCTATCAGGCTATACCTGACTTAGCGATCTGCAACCATAGTGACAGTGGCACAGCAATGCAATGCCCTTAATGCCTCTGAGCTGCACACTTACCTATCAAAATGGCTAAAATGGTAAACCTTACATATATTTTGCCAGAATTTTAAAAAGAACTCCTGTAGTTTAGAGCTGTACTTGCAAGATCTGAAATGAGTTTTATCACCTTATTTTTTCATTGTTTCATCATCAAATTCATGTCTGAAGTAAGATGCTAAGGAATAATGATCTGTGAGTAGTCTCTTCTTCACAGACACACATCCTTCAAACCATCTTGTAGAAAAACTGGCCTCTATTGAAACATATTTATTCTTCTAAACCCAACAGAGATGACATGATCCTTCTAGATCGACCCACCAAGTTTGCCCAAGGCAACTGTTCCTCTCTCTGTGCTGTGCCCTGGGTCGCTGGGCCAGGACGGAGAGCAAGGTCACCTGGTTTCTATGTCGTAAGACTAGCAAGCCTCTTTCCTGGCAACTTTCAGCCCAGGGAAACCCCGCCTATTGGGGGTTTTCCACAACTTCCGCCTCAGGAGGAATCACTCCTTCTCTTTTACCTACACTTCACGGTCATGGTTCTCCCTAAACTACTTATGTGTGGTCACCGCATAGCAGTACTCTTGCATACTCCAAGAGTAGCTAAGCTCAGCCTTATGCCATTAGAATCATGAGGTCATTATTGACCTCCAAAAACAATTTTATGGAATGAACCAATTATTATAAATAAATGTTGACTATCTTGAAGATAAGTCCTGCTATCTTGCAGGAGTAGGTGCTCAATGAATAATACACAAGAATCTCACACAAGTGACGTACTGCACAGAGCATAGAAATGAGGTTGAGGGAGTGATGAGAGATCCTCAGAGAGGAGAAAGGGAACACTGGGCTTATTTTTAAGCTGGAGAAGACCAGAGGGACTTGTTTTTTGCATAAACAACCTTAATCTTCACAACTACCTGTTCACTGTTATTTTCCCCACCTGGTACATCAGGAAACTGAAGCTTAGGGAACTCTGAAAACTTGCTCAACTACTGACTTGAAGACAACAATATGCAGTGGAACAACCATTGGTGAATTCCTACCATCTTGTCTAGTGAAACCGTATTATCTCTAATGTTTTATCTAATAATTATTTTTTATTCTCTTTAATGGTTTGAACAGTCTTCCATTCTTACATCTGGTAATCTGAGCAACGTAGTTGAAGATAACAATACGTAATATAGCAACCACTGTTAATTCCTATCATTTCGTTTTGAAACCCTGTATCATTTTTAATATGCTTCCTTTGTTTTGTTTATGTTTGTGATGTTGGTATGCTGCTATTGTTCTTTCTTTTTTCTTTTACTACTCTCTTTAAAATTAAAAAAATACTCAAGTCACGTGGCTAATACAGGATTCACTTATTAATTGTCCTCGAAATCCTTACTTCACATTATGCTGGTGAAGTTACTTCAGCTGATAAAAAAATATTTTCTCACTTTGGAATAGAATGTGACTAGCCATCGCTTCTCAGCCTTTTGGCTAAGATCAAGTGTAGAATGTGACTGGCCAGTGACAAGAAATGATCATCAGAAGACACAAACACCCTGCTTACCACGGGATGGAAACATTGTGGGGTTTTTAGGCTCCTTGGGCAGCAGAACTTAATGAGTGTTTATGCCCCACAAGTGGATACACATGGGTGTGTTAGACTTAGGATACCCTC
>NW_004955471.1:4878581-4902576 GCF_000276665.1 Chinchilla lanigera
GGGAACACTGGGCTTATTTTTAAGCTGGAGAAGACCAGAGGGACTTGTGTTTTGCATAAATAACCTTAATCTTCACAACTACCTGTTCACTGTTATTTTCCCCACCTGGCACATCAGGAAACTGAAGCTTAGGGAACTCAGAAAACTTGCTCAGTGACTGACTTGAAGACAACAATATGCAGTGGAACAACCATTGGTGAATTCCTACCATCTTGTCTAGTGAAACTCTGTATTATCTCTAATGTTTCATCTAATAATTTTTTATTATCTTTAATGATTTAAACAGTCTTCCATTCTTACATCTGGTAATCTGAGCAAAGTATTTGAAGATAACAATATGTACTATAACAACCACTGTTAATTCCTATCATTTTGTTTGAAACCCTGTACCACTTTTAATGTGCTTTCTTTGTTTTGTTTATGTTTGTGATGTTGATATGCTGCTATTGTTCTTTCTTTTACTACTCTCTTTAAAATTAAAAAAAATACTCAAGTCACGTGGCTAATACAGGATTCACTTACTAATTGTCCTCGAAATCCTTGCTTCACATTATGCTGGTGAAGTTCCTTCAGCTGATAAAAAATATTTTCTCACTTTGGAATAGAATGTGACTAGCCATCGCTTCTCAGCCTTTTGGCTAAGATCAAGTGTAGAATGTGACTGGCCAGTGACAAGAAATGATCATCAGAAGACACAAACACCCTGCTTACCACGGGATGGAAACATTGTGGGGTTTTTAGGCTCCTTGGGCAGCAGAACTTAATGAGTGTTTATGCCCCACAAGTGGATACACATGGGTGTGTTAGACTTAGGATACCCTCTCTCCCGATCTGGTTCCATCTGCTTCCTCCATGAAGACCCCCAGCCCTTGCCTCATTCCCTGAACGATCCCAGAATCCAGGTGAGGAGGGCCAGGCTTGGGCACAATCTTCATTTCACTCACAATGGTAGGACCTACAACAGCCATCGTATCTCTGCCTAACCTGCCTGGATCCCCAGAAGTTCCGGTAGTATGTTGGTCATGAAATCTAGCTTTCCCAAGGGAGCCACTTAATTCAGCTTCTAAGGGCTAGAAGAGGAATTCAGACTAATTCATTTAAAAGATTTGTTTTAAGGATTTGTTCTCTGCCAGACACTGTTGAAAGATCCAGGAAAACCATGTAAAAGCCAAAATTCCAGCTTTTGGGAAGCTCACACTCTTTGGGGGAGCCTCAGATTGTGTTGTCTGTCCTGTGCCTTAACCTCTGTCACAGATTGCCAACTCCAGCGACCGTCTCGTATGTGTGTATCCTAATTGTCACTGCAATAGTTGGCCAGAAGATAGACACTGAATACACACTGAATACACAGGGATCACGTCTAACCAAAATAGCCCCAAACGTTGCATGTCAAGGAGTTCTAATATTATTATCCATAAATAACACTGGAGGGTATTTTGGGCATCACTCAGTTCAGGAAACAGAAATGACTCATCATATTTCAGACAGCAAAGGGTTTCACACATGGAATTAGTTGTTAATGAAAATCTTCAGCAGCACACCGTCCTAGGACTACATTTTAGAACCTCCTTGGAAGCTGTTGCTCTGAGAGCAACCTGTACAAGTGGGTTCAAAAACTACATGGTCAGCGCCATAGTGGAGAAATTAGGAAGTGAGAACTCAGAAGCTGAACGTGGCATGCATGCAGCTTCCTCTCCATGGCAACGCCTCTCAGTGTGGAGAGAGCTGGGGGAGGAACACAGTAACATGACCGCTGAAAAAGTCATGGAATGGAATAAGGCAGAAGTCATGCAAATGGTCTCCATTTCTGTCTCCATTTTCGCAGGTACACTGAATTGGAGGAATCTATTTTAGGAAATAAAAATGTTAGCTTTCCAAGGTATGCAGCAGAGAAAAACATACTAGAAGAACAATGAAATAAAAATGTACCAACCAGTTGACAATGTCCACAACATAGAGATTACCGTGTTGATTGATCACTGGGGGCTACTAGTCAAGTCATATCTCCATCATGGTCCCTGGTACAATATCTTGTACATAGTAAATGCTCAAAACATACTTAATAAAATGGCTCAGTAAGTTAATGCATTGTGGAGCTCATAAAATTGAAATTTCTTGTTTTTAAAATTCTGTTTAAAAAGTTTTTCTTCAATGATGCAGATTTGGTCAGTTATTCACTCATTTCAAACACTAACTCTTAGATTATTGGCTTATATTCTTGTAATCTTTTTAATGGAAGGAAGCGAGATTTTCCTCTTCCTTTGCTGGACAATGAATTTCTGCTTCAAAGCCCTGTAGCTTTTGTTTCCTGCAAGGAGAAGTGTTCCGATTTTGTTTATTTTTAGAAATTGAACGCTGCATGCAGAGAAAGATCTTAAAAACTGGAATCTCAAAAAAGAACTTCTAAGCAATGTTCTTTAGCCCAGGATGGCAGCATTTCTTAGCAGGTTATAAAAGTATAGCCCTATAATGGGTCAGCCTCTGGTGCTCTTTGTCTGATACATTAAACAGCATTTTCAAGACTACTTTCACTTTCTTTCCCTCTGGCAGATTGACAGTGCAATTTGTCTGCCCTTAAGGAAAAATTAGTCACATGTTTTTCCTACTTAAACTGAAACTAATTAGGATTGGCACTAAATTGTATAAATAGAATATTATTAAGAGAAAGAGATTCAAAGACTTTAAAGAATGTATTTGAGGAAAACAGAACACCCATCTTACTAAATACACTGGGCCCACATCTTTCACTTGTGAAATGGCCCATTATCTTTCCATCTGTGGGTGGGTCATCCTTTTCTCTTATAAACCAAGACAGAACTTCCTATAGATTCATGAATTCCACAGGTTTCCACCCCTCCAAAAATGTAAATATTCCCAGCTCCGGAAAACAGTGGGTCTCTTTCCCTTTGGAGGGCATGTGTTCTTTCTTCTTTAAGTGTATATTTTTAAATTGTGCCAAATCTCCCTATGCCTCAGTAAATAGAATATTAGAACCAGGATGAATTTTAAGTAGTACCATTTTACTCTCTTGTTTTTAAGTAAGGAAACTGAGATACAATGAGGTTGTATATTATTATTATATTATTTCATATATTCAGGCTCTACTCGTCACTTGGATTATAGATTTGTTCCTCCAGTAAATACCTAGCATGTGTGACACATGAGGCTACCCAGTCCTGGACCATGGTGCTTCTAGGGTACCAGGAAAATGTTAATATTGTCACTAAACAGGGTTCTAGAAGTTTCCCAGAAGGGAAACAAGGAACCTAAACCCCACCACCACCTACCTGTAAAATAAGTTGCAGGCTCCCTGGCTCCCATCATGCAAAAAGAATTTTTAAGACAAGCCCGAAAGAGGTATACAAGGACTTACTTGTATTTACTTACTCGTAAAATTTTAAAAGTACAGAGACGTAGAGTGCTGGCCTTCAAGAGAGAAGCATGCTATTTCTTGAAATGGAATGGGGAACATTTATTTTCTTTAGAGCATAGAGACTTATGCAGAAGGTGGCCCAGCCACACAGGGTACTGGCCCACTTTACAGGTATAAGCCCAATTTTTTTTTTTCTTTTTCTTTTGTGCTGGGAATTGAACTCAGGAACTTGCACTTGCCAGGCGGGAGCTTGTACTGCTGAGCTACATCCCCAGCCCTTGTTTGTTTCTTTTTTAAAGATAGATAATTTAAGCACTCTGAATTTTCTCAGTCTAGTCGTTTATTTTAAGACAAGTTCCCATTCTTTATTTTCTCAAATAAGGGGACTTACAGTATCTTTAAGGAGTTTGGGTGTGGTGTGTCTAGAAGGAAAGGAAGAGCCTAATTAACCAAAGGAATGCTTTGGATAAAACGAATATGTCCTAGGACTTACAGTCATCTTTTTTCTTTGTTTTATTTTGTTTGTTTTATTTTTGAGAAAGGGTCTTTGCTATGTAGTTCAAGGTGGCCTCGAATTCACATGAGGCTACCACCAAAAAAAGTATGCTCACTAAAGGAAGCACATAAGCATATTTCACAATGAATGGATAAGTCAGAGATAGGATAAACAGGAGGTCTTTCTCCAAATGAATATAGAGGAAAAATAGCCTATAATCTGTATCTTAAATTTTGAAAATATAGAAGGTATTGAAAAGATCAGCAAATGGAATTCACTATGAAAAAAGATCAAAAAAATTTTTTAAAGAATTTCTAGATATGATAGATAACTTCTACTCAACTTTACTTCTGGATGAATAGATTAACCAGATTAGATTCAACTGAAGAAGGAATTAATAAACTTGAAGATAAATTTGAAAAACAATTCCAGAAATTAAAACAAACAAATAAACTGCAGGAAAAAGCATGAAGAATAGACTGAAAGGGCCAATTTCAAGCTTCAAAGATCTAACAGGATTTCTTGGTAGAAAGAGAAACTAGGCAGGATGCGGGAAACAAAATATTTGTAGAAATAGTAGCTGATTGATATAGTCAATTAATAAAAGATACATTTTCCTCTTGTACTAAAGAATTGGCTGCTAAGGGATGTGAACTAATTATTTATGCTTATATTCTTAGACTATTTTAAGAACTAGGGCTGGGGATTTAGCTCAGCTGCACAGCGCCTGCCTGGTAAGCGCAAGGTCATGAGTTCGACTCCAGGTACTGGAAAAAAAAAAAAAAGAACTTATTAAATATTTGTTTAATTAGTATAACTGAAGTGTACAAGTCAAATTAGAGACAAATATTAATACTAAGCAAGATGGGACATACCACTAGAGAAGTAGAAAGTGGTCACTGCTGAAGAATTCACAGTGAGAGATTACTTCCGGCTAGATTATTAAAGAAGAAGGCACTGAAGAAGTAAGTGAGCACAGGCTGACAAGTAGAGAGAAGGGATTGGACATCCCAAGCAAACAAGATGATCTAACAATTATTCAGAGTGGGCCTTGACAGTTCATGCTAAGGAGGTGACTCACACTGAGATCCTAGATAGTTTGTCCTAAGGAGATGACTTCTGGTGAGGGTTAGTCCACCCAGAAAGACTAAATATCTGACTACAACATTAGAGCCATAGCCCACATGATATCACGGTCTTAACACCAGGGATGCGAGAGGGGCTGAAGGTTGAGTTCAGTTGTATGGCTAACAAGTCAATAAATCATGCCTGTATAATGAAGTCCCAATTAAAAACTGAGGGCAGGGGCTGGGGATTTAGCTCAGCGGCACAGCGCCTGCCTGGCAAGTGCAAGGTCGTGAGTTCGATTCCCGGTACCGGAAAAAAAAAAAAAAATCTGAGGGCAGCAAAGCTTAAGTAAGGGCCTTGGTTAAAAATATTCTGTATATATGTCACACTCGAGCGTGCTGGGAGGGTTCTGTGTGTTTCTTCTTTTGGCTGGTCTTGATTCATATCCTTTTTCACTATAATAAAACTGGAATCACAGTTATGCAGTTGACACTTGTACATCAAGGGGATGAGAGGCACCAATCCCTAGGTAGTCAAAAATCTGAGTATAACTTTTGACTTCCCACAATAGCAACAGGAGGTGGCTATGGAACTATTACAGTAGTACAGTATGTACTACAAGTAATTTTTTTTTCAGTACTGGGGACTGAACCCAGGGAACACTGAGCCACATTCGCGGGACTTTTAAAATTTTCATTTTGAGAGAAGTTTTCCCTCAGTTGCCTAAATTCCCTAATTGCCTCGTTCTCCTAGGTAGCTGGGGTTCTGGGCATGTACCACTGAACAGTTATCATTTGTTTTATGCAATTATGATTTTTTGTTTTGTTTTGTTTTGGTTTTTTCTGGTACTGGGAATTGAACGCATGACCTTGCGCTTGCCAGGCAGGTGCTGTGTCGCTGAGCTAAATCCCCAGTCCCTATACAATTATGATTTAACACTGCATCCCAAGTCCACTCATAAGTGGACCCTTGCAATCTAAAGAAATGTTGTTCAAGCATCAACTATAGTGCTTTCCAGAGTTCTGTAGATCATTTTAGTGAATTATCAACAAGGGCAGTCTGAACCCTTGTTTTAGCCGTTTGTCAGAAGCGTAGGTGGCCTTGGAACCCCTGACTGAGCTTGCTGATGCTATCTGACATAGAGCTATCTTATGGAGGAGGGTATTCTTAATCTGGGTCTAATGCTGGGTAGTTAGTGGTCATTGCATCCCTGAAGTGAGACCGTGCTTCACATGCTCAAGGACAGCATGGAGGCTCGGGCAGCTGTAGTGAGTAATGGTGCTACAGTTTAGATCTAAAATAGCTCCCAAAAGTCCCCGTGTTCAATATTTGGTTCCCAGCTTGTCACTCCTGAGAGGTGGTGGAAACTTTAGGAGGTGGGTCCTCATGGAAGGAAGGTAGGTCACTGGGGTGTGCCTTTTTGGGATACGGGAACCCTAACCCTTCACCCTCTTGCCTCTTGACTGCCAGGATGTGAGCGGGCCTCCACCACTACTCACCTCCACCGTGCTGTACTGTGCCACCAGAGGTCCAAAGCAACAGGCTGACCATGGACTAAAACCTCTGAAGCCATGAGTCAAACTAAACCTTTCCTCCTTCTAAGTTAATTAGCTCATGTATTTTGCCACAGCAATGGAGATCTGAATAACTAAAATGGTAAAGGTGATAATATACGAGGCTGACTAGTAGCCAAGGCCAGATCACATAGTCAGTACTTCTCAGTTCTGGCTAAACATTAGACTAACTAGGGAGCTTTTAAGGGAAACCAATATATAGGCTCCACCCCAGGTCAACTAAATTAACCTCTTTGGAGTGGACTCAGGCATCCGTAGTTTTGCAATTTCTTCAGGGGACATAGATCCTGACATAGACACTGCTTGGTCTTTGTTAAAGGACATGAGATTTGTTCTGAGTGAAAGGGAAAGCAGAGGAATGACATAATCCGTTTTAAAGTTTTAAAAGACTCTCCAGCAGCTGTGTGAAGAATATCCTACAGTGCAACAAGACTGGAGGCAGGAGATCAGGTGAGGGTGGCTTGGAGTAAGTATGCAAGTAGACACAGAGAGGTGAAGGAAGCAGAAAGAAACAGTTATGTATGGGATACAGATTGAAGGAAGACGATATGCTGATGAACTGGATGTGGAATGTGAAAGAAAGCAGTCACAGATGAATACCAGAATTCTTTTGTTTAAGCAACAAGGTAAATGGTGACACTGATTACTACCAATGGGAGAACATAAAGTTTAGATCTAAAATGTCCCCCCAAAATCTGATGTGCTTAGAGGTGGGGATCTTGGAAGAAAATTGGATTATGGGGCTACTATACTCATCAGTGGATTAAACCATTAATAAATTAACAGTTAAATGTGCTATTAGGAGGTATGGCCTGGGGGTTGTGACCTGGAAATGTGTATTCCTGTCCCTGGTTCCTTCTCTCCCCTTCCCCTCCCCTTTCTCTCCTTTCTCCCCGCTCTCCTCTCTTCTCCTCTCCCTCACACTGTCCTCCCTTTCCCTCTCTCCCCCCTCTCTCAGCTCCTTGGCTGCCCTGAATTGAGCAGCTGCCCTCCACCATGTCCTTCCATTATGCTGTTTCTGCCTTGGAGCCCGCTAACCATGAAAAGAAACCATGAACCAAAATAAACCTCTCTTCCTTTCAGTTGTGTGTGTCAGGTATTGTATCCCAGCGACAGGAAAGTGACTAATAGAATGTGACCCGCTGATCAGGACTGGGTCGGATGTGCCCCTGCAGCAAAGGATGGAATCAATTTTACCCAAAACACAAGTACTGAGAGTGGCGGAGGATATTTCACCAGAGTGAAAGTCGGGGCCTGCTAACAAAGGCAAAAGGCAAGGAAAGATGTCAGGCGACCAAGAACAAGTGATAGCTCCCTTGAGGCCTGTTGGTTATATCTTCAAGGACACATTGAGTGAAACAAAGTTTAAGAACAACACTGAGTTTTCCTCTCTTTCCCTCCCCAGACAATTCAACCCTAAAGGATTAGGTGGGGCAACAGAGGTAGGCAGAGTCCTTAGCTCTGTCCACCAGGGAGTTCTACAGCCCAACAGTGAGCACCCCTACTGCCCATATCTTGGCTTTTAAATATCATCCTCCACTACAAGGAAGAGAAACAACAGATTCCAGGGCAAAGGCAAAACAGGCAGCACAGGAGTGTAAGGCTGGAAGTAAGGAAGTGCTCCAGAATGATGGGAAGAGCAAAAGGATGTAGAAGCCAGTTTGAATACACTAAAGTGGGGATAATTTGAGCATTAAAAGAATAATGATAGTCATGAAACAAACCAGAATACTGTGAGTCCAGACTGATAAGATAAAAGAATACATTGGAAGTTGGGGGATAAAGAAAGTATTTACTTAAGTTTCAAAGTCCCTTCCTAGAATGTTGGTATTAATTATAAAGGGAAAAAGAAAACTCTGTAACAAAGAAGGCTGGTGGGTACCGCTTAGCTTAAATCATGTGGTTGAAAGAAACACCAGTGATAAGACAATTTGAAATTGAGCCTCTCATGATAGGATTTAATAAGAGTAGAGCTTGCTTCTGTGATGTCCTTGCCAAAGATGCAGATTTTAAACTTAATCCTGATGGAAAATCAGGCAAATCCCAAACGGAGGGATCCTACAGAATAACTGCCCTGCAATTTTTCAAGAGTGTCAAGGTTATCAAAGTCTAAGAAAGACTAAGGAAATATTGAAGGCTAACAGAGACTAACGAGGCATGACAACTAGGCACAGATTGTGGTTCTGGACTGGATTCTTTTGCTTCAAGGGCATTATGGGACAGCTGGCAAAATTCAGATGGGTTCTGAAGAATAGATAGTAGTAGTTTATCAGTGTTAATATGCTGACTTTGACAGTTGCATCATGCTGTGTAGGAGAATGCCTTTATTTATAGAAAATACAGAATAAATTATTTAGGGATGATGAGACATCATGTTGGCAGCTTATTCTCAAAAGAGTCAGAAAAAATTTCTTTGTACTGAACCTGCCTTTTTTCCATCAGTGTAAGATTATTAGAAAAAAAATTTAAAGGAAGAAATTTTATGGTAATGGTAGTTCTGAGTGTGCTAGAGAGGATTAAAACTAAACTAAGACATGAAGAAATAATTTCACAGCTGGCTGATATGCTTATGATTTAGTTCAGGGGTATTTTTTTTTATCCACTCATTTGCTGCATTTTAAGGAAAATCAGCAGCAACCTTGTTAATAAGTCCTTTCTTCAGCTGCTATAACACATTTTTCTGGTACTGAATGTGAACAAATATCTTTTTAAAAATATTTTACAGTGCTGGAATTCAAACCCAGGGGCATTCTACCACTAAGCTGCATCTTCAGCCTTTTTTATTTTGAAACAGGGTCTCATTAAGTTACCCATCCTGGCCTTGAATTTGTGATCCTTTGCGCCTGCCTCCTGGGATTGTAGGTTTTATCAGATTGGAGATGTCGCCCAGGTTCTTGATGTCCTGAACAAAGAACTAAGCAGGACACCCACAGGCACAGCAAAGTCAAAGGTTTATGTAAAAGAGAAAAGAAAAGGAGTATACACCACAGGGTGGGAGCAAGCCTGTGAGAAGCGCTCACTGCCTCGAGGGAGCTAGTGCTGCAGGTTTTAAGCCTTAGTGCACCTTGCGTGATGGACGCCTGAGGCTTGAATGCTGCCTGTGAGCAGCTTGACTCACCTCTCCATCAGACAGGGGAGTTTGTGACTTTGTATGGCCTTTAGAGGTACTGTCACGGCATCCTAAACCAATGAGAGTCAAATCAGCATAGTCAATTGGAATTGGGGCTGGCCAAGGGTTGTAGAGGAGTGCTGGGCGCATGCTTCGGGCCTACTGCATATGAAGTTACCTGGTTACTTTTTCCCTTGGTGTTTAGACCCGGATATCCTGGCTCCTGGCTGTCGGCCAATGTTTAACCCAGAAGGTGGATCTGGTCCCAGAAAGTGGGTTCAGAGGCAGGGTCTCCCTCCTTTCTCCAGACATTTCTTCAGCTCCCTCCTCCTCATAGGCAGGTGCCACCATGCCCTGCACTACATTTCCTTGCTGGTCCCTGTTTGAAAATATTAACTTTGACCACAGACTGAAAGAGATCTGTGAGGTGACCACCATTTTGGTTTTTATTGGTGCATGTTTGCAGTGCATAAAGCTTGCGTTCCTTGTGTGGAATTGGTCTGTGTCCACAACACATTTTCATTCCCATTTCATCCCTTCTGTCCCCTCCCTCCAACTCTTGATCCTCTTCCCATTTGAGAAAGATCTATCACTCTACTTCCTATTATTTGTTTTTCATTTTGCTCTTTGTAATTTGGACTTTCTCATATAAGAGAAACCATGTGATATTGTGCTTCTGTGTCTGATTTATTTCATTTAACATTACTGATCACAGTCTCTTCTTAGAGGACTTTGGAAACAACTTTACACTATCCCTAACAAAACCTACACTGAGACAAAAGTTGTGTTCCATGTTGTTCATACTGGTTGGCGGTATTCCCATACTGTTCAGAGACCAATCGCTTACAAAGTCTGGCTGTGCCGGGTCTGTTACCAGAAGCTGAGAAAGCTGAAGAGATTAACAAGCAAGAACCTAAAGGAGAATTACCGTATTTGTAATTACTTCAACATACCCCATTTTCTATGTATCTGTAATTATTTAAATCTCTTAAGAGCCAGAACTTTATCCTTGTTTTAAGCAAGTTATTCTAAGTGGTGTGGATGATAAATTACCTTGGAACAGATCTTTGTTCCCAGCTCAGCAAACTGGAACCATGACTTTATCGTATTTAATTGTCCTGGGGTAGGGACTTCCTTTTCTGCATCTTCAGAAACTGTGGTTGGCCCAGAGCTATAGCCCACGCTTCTGTCATCACAGGGTATCAGATGGTTCCTTCACCGGCAGCTGCTTGAGGCGCTGGAGAGCTGCCCCATTTCATAGTCTGCTCGTGAGGACAAAGGACTGAGTCCTTGAACCAGCTAAGACCCCGGGAGTTCATAGGCTCAAAGAGAAGAATCCTAGAGAGAAAAACATTATCAAATCGAATCATAACGTGAAGAAATGTAATTTTATATTACTACTGAACTACTAAAGATAAATACAATTAGGTAATCACCTGCATATATCTCTTTACCTTGATTATTTAATGTCATATATATAGTAGTATTTGGTATACATTATATAAAATGCTTAATGCTTATATAGTATTTATATATAACTTCCTATATGTAATGTTCAATGTTATACATAGTGTGCATTATATGTAATGCTTAATATCTATGTAATGTTTATATACAATTTTATATATAATGTTCAGTGTCATATATATATGTATATGGTGATCAAAACTTACACTGAATGTTTAAATTTTTAAAATTACACTAAAAGATGCATTGCCTTTAATCCACCTAAAAATACCCCCCTCTTGCTTTGAACACACTTACTCCACTGCCCCTCCCACTTCTAAAGCACTCCTCGAAGTCCTCTTTCCCAAGTGTCTTCAGTTGCATTGTTGCAGCTGCCTCAATGTCCCAGAACACTTTCAAACATCTACCTTCCCCAGCTGTTTTGGTTTTGGGGAAGAGCTGGAAGCCGCACAGTGCAAGCTGCAGTGAATGAAGTAGATAAGGACACGCTGCATTGTTTTTATTTGACAGGAAATGCCATAAACTGCTGATGAATGAGGCGGGACCAAAACATACAGTGAATGTTTAAGTTCTTAAAAAAAATTATTACAAAGACACATTGCCATTTATTGCTCCCAAACACTCAAACTCTCCCCCCTCACTTTAAACATCTTTATCCCATTGTTTGTGGCAGTGTGTCATTTACTGCTGATAGATTTTTAAAAATTTAAACATGCATTGTATTTTTAATCTTCCTTTATTTAGGCAAATCTTTCCTATGAGTACTAAAATCATGATCAATATCATTTATTCAAAATAGGATGGCAACACTCCAGGAAGTACCAAGGAAAGACTACCTTTTAAACCTAAATATACCGTAGGAAAATGAGTGTAATTTATTAATACTATTACTAATACATTTATTGGTATTGAAACGTCTGAGTAGTAACACTTCTGTAAAGGAGATAAATATTGCTAGGAAGTGGTTAGATATTAGCAGGTCGGAGAGACAAAGGGGTCCTAAATACCAGGCTTTGCCAGGGATAGCTAAATGAAGACAGGAAGATGTAGGTGTGTAATATATTTACGATCATTTGTTAGTTATCAGACCCCAAATGATACCACAAAACACGATATTTTTTTTTTGTATTGAGGATTGAACCTGAACCTAGGACATTTGCACTGAGCTCTTTTAAAGAAAAGTTGTTTTTTTTAAAAAAAAATTCACATTGTGCACACTCATTGTGACACAGAGCTATCCATTTCCACAACAGGGCACATAGCACTCCTGGTTGCCCTGGCCCAATGATATCAGAAAGTGAAACATTCTATAAACATTCTCAGTTCACACCTTGAGCTGAGAATTTCTTTCTAAATCTCTTACAGGATTAAAGCCTATGAGGGAACAGTTACAATCCAAAAAGGAGAAAGACATTTTGCAATTCTTTTTTAGGTCAGGGTTTTTTTTTTTGTTTGTTTGTTTTCCGGTACCAGGAATCGAACTCATGACTTTGCGCTTGCCAGGCAGGCATTTTGCCACTAGCTAGCCCCTACATTTTGCAATTCTAAAATAACTTCTTTTTAAAATTTGTTAATTTTATTTTTATGAGTACATGCTTGCAGTACACAGTGATTACATTTCTCATGGGGAGTTGGTCCATGTACAGAACGCATCTTCATTCTTTCGTGTGCCCTTATCCTCCCCACGCTCTCTGCTCCCTCCATCTCTCGGTCCCATTTGCAAAAGAGCTCTCTCTCCATCTCCTATTATCTATCTTGTATTTTGCTCTGTAATTATTTATGCTTTGGGTTTGCTAATAAGCATCATAATCACTATTATTCCCTGAATGCCACGAGTACTCTTCTGTGTACAAAAAGATACCTGTTATGCTTTGTGTTTGGATATCCCCTCAAAGCCTCATGCAGTCATGGGCTGGGCTTACAGAGTTTTTGAGTGATTCTTGGTCTAGTGCTGAGATTATGGGCCTGCGTGCTACACGTGCCCTGGGGCTAATATTCCACATACAATATAAAGGAGGGAAGGAGGTTTGCTTGCCGCTCCTCCCTTTTGCTCTTGTTGCTTTTGCTTTCTTCTGCCACCATGAACTGTTGCCCTCTGCCATGTGCCATTCTGCCTTGGAACCAGCAGAGTATGGACTGAAAACTCCACAAACTGTGAGCTAAATAAACCTTTCCTTCCTTAATTCCCGGTGTCACGTATTTTGTCTCAGCAATGAGAAAAAAATAACTAAGACAATACCCAAACTCACACTGGGTGCTGATGCCTTCCGGGCATGGTCTACCTTTCCCCTTGAAAGTGCAAGTCCCTTGCATGTGCTTCACACTCCACCTATACTTCTTTGCAGCCACCTTTGTATCTTGATTAAATTATTTCAGCCAATATGCAAAGGACCCAGGAATCAGAGCTGGTTCCTTATGGCATCAGGACCTTCTTCCTAGTGACAAATATATTATTTTAGTATTTGGATATTTTAACTATGGAGTGCAGAATATTTGTTCTATCATAACCAGCTAACTTGAATTATAAATCTACTGTAAGTATAAAAATCATTCATTTTAAACTACACCTTCTTAAAGACAAACCTCCTTGTGATGAATGGATTATGAAAGCCTGAACTGAACGTTTTCTGGAGGAGCCTACCCTGAAGGCAATTTCTACCTGTGCCGGTTCATCTTTCTTATTTCCCTGTCTATAATCTGTTTCTTTAACTAGGTCATAACTACTTATTAATCATTACAAAACCTTTCTTATATTCTAAGTGCTTCTGACTGTAATTATTTTAATCTAACATCTAGAGAGACATGAAGGTAGTTTATCATTTTCAGTACTGTACAAACGTTGAATGTGCTACTGTAGAGGAAATCACTAAAATCATGATTGATTTTAAGATAAATAATACTTTTTTGAATTTTAAATGAAGCAAAAAGGCCTAGATGCAAAGAGCAAGCTTTATATTGGGCTTGCTAAATCTGACTCTGCAGAAACAAAATGAAAGCACTATAGTACTTTTCCATGATCTTCCACTCTTGAGATTATTAAAATAATTGTGGAAAATTACTTACCTATGTCTGGATTCCCTCCTCCAGACAGCAAGGATGAAACAAACTGCCCAGATTTTCTTCTCAGGAAGATCTGGGAGAAAAAAATACCGTGAAAAAATTTGCTACATGATTTTAATGCTTTGTTATTTTCATTTTAACAATTATTGCAGCTGAACTAGCAAACGGTGAAATAACAAAAAAAGACTGTGAATTTATAGAATTTACACAAAATATGGAAGTCTTTGGCCCTAGATAGTTTTTGAAAGTTAAATGTCCCAATAAGAAGAACAATAACTTTATCATAGAAAAAATATGTTTGTATATTATATATATAGTGAAAACATGAATGTTTGAATTGTTCTTCAATTTATCTGGTATTGTCACCCAAAAAAAAACTAACTTAGAATCTTTAAGACTTAACCAATGGAATAAATTTGAATTTTCTGAAAAGATAGTTTCAATGTACATGAAGAATTATATTTACATGAAAGTATATGTAATGTGCCGTAAGAATTGTGGGCCCAGGGCTGCGGATTTAGCTCAGTGGCACAGCACCTGCCTGGCAAGTGCAAGGTCATGAGTTTGATTCCTGGTACCGGAAAAAACAAAAAACAAAAGCAAACAAAGAATTGTGGGCCCAAAAAGACTACACAGTTTCCAAGGTGAAACAACAAATGGGAAAGCATTTGTCTAAGTCAGTTTTCCAGTGTGGGTATAAGTTACGGGGTAGAAAAGGAAACTGACTTTCTGCTTCTCTTTGCTTTATGTTCTTTGCCATTAAAGGGCAATGAAAACTACTAGTGTTATAGGCAGCTGAGTTAGATAGAAATATTATAGGCAGTCAGATAGGGCCAGGCCCTCAAAAGAGCCAGTGTGGAAGTCAAGATACCTTGCAAATGGAGATCTATTTGCTGTGGGCCTCAAGACAAAAGACCTCAAGACAAAAGACTAAACAAATGCACCCACCCACAAACCTCCTTAGGGATGGACATGAGGGATTGATATTCTAAATAGGTAGCAACCACCTTGAAGAGTCCCTGACCCAACCTCTTACAGGAAAAGGCTCTGTTCTATATTCATGCCCGCTTGATACATGACTTGCTTCTCCATTTGATCCCGATTTAATCAGTTTTACCTGAACAATTCTTATAGGTTGACCATAGTTTTGTCCCACCTCATGCCCACCTTGTGATTTCTCATTTTTCCCTTGGACCCACCTCGGACCCACCTCACCTCGTGGTTTTGCTCTATAAAAGTCCCCAGAAAAGACAGAGTCTTGGGCAACCCACTCAGAACACCCCTTCTGTCTCTCTCTCGGGCTGAAGCTTTCTTTCCCTCAGTAAATTCTGCTCTTAACCTCTGTTGTTCCTAAGATTCATTTTTCGATTTTAGACAACATGAACTCTTCCCAGATACTGTTCAGGTTGGGAGTTTTTTCCCCTGTATCACTACAATTTATAATCATTAAAGATTCTGAAATTTCAAAACAATGCTTAGTTTCAAAAGCTTAAGTCTGCAGCCACCGGGTCCTGTCACGGAAAATAGTTGTATCATCACTTCTGGGAGAACTGTTTGGCACGCAGTGAACAGAAATGAAAACATGAGACAGCGGAAAATCTCAGCACAGGGCAGGCTGAGAGGTTCACAGGCATCTTTTCATAATCAGTAATGGCGTAGCTGGAATGCTCCTTTTAAAAGTTGAAATTTCTGGCCAAAAGTGAAGATCAGCCAAGGCATTTGAGAAAGAAAGTAGCAGGAAGCAAAACCAAGAAACATTCAAGGCAAGTTTCTTATGTAAAGTCCCTTCGTGGAGTATTTAATGAAATCTCATTTAAACAGATTATGCTACATGGAAATTTGCATTATATTTCTGAGGTGAGGTGACATCAGCAAGGGGTGTTGAGCAGTGGGAGGAGTGACTGCTTGGCTACAGGCAGCTATAAGTGGCCCTGGGACCCTGCGCGGTCAAAAGAGAAGTGTAAAGAATTTTACTTTTCTTTCTGGCCTGGTTGAATTTATATGCCTCAAGTGGTTTTTAGAAAACCCAGTACACATTGTCAACAAAATGTTCATATCCCTTAGACAGTCTGTGATTTCAAATTATATTAAGAGCAGAAAGAGTCATTTCTAATTACATAAAAACAGGAGAGATCTGCACCCCTATAATCTCAGCACTAGGGAGGATGGGGCAGGAGGATCACTGCAAGTTCAAGGCCAGCTTGGGCTCAAAAGTAAGTTCAACACCAGTCTGAACTGAAACGTGAAACCCTGTCTCAAAAAGACAAAAAAAAAAAAGAAGAGTTTTGTGATTGAACTTAAACTCTCTGTAGCTAAAAATGAAGATATTTCTTTATTACTCTACCAAAACAAGGTTTTATTCAAGCATTAAGGAGAGAAAGGTTTTATTTAAACATTAGGGAGAGGAGGCTTTTGAAAGGGTCCTCAGAAAAATCTGCAACCAAGAGAAAGCTAAGATTAAGGTAGGTTTCCAGAAAGTGAAGAGCCATGTGGGACAAGGATCACATCCCTTTAAATCTTGCAGGTGATATAGGGACTATGATATAGGACCTCCAAATAATCTAAATAATATAAAGGAAATGGTACACTGAGTGTGTTCTCTAAAATCAAAGAATAAATTCTAGGAACAACAGCAGTTAAGAGTAGGAAGTATTGGGGCTGGGGATTTAGCTCAGCGGCAAAAGCGCCTGCCTGGCAAGCGCAAGGTCGTGAGTTCGGTTCCGGGTACCGGAGAAAAACCAAAAAAAAAAAAAAAAAAGAGAAGGAAGTATTTATTGAGAGAATGATAGCTTCTGTCTAAGAGAGACAGAAGGGGGTCCTGAGTGGGTGGCCCCAGGCACCCTGCTTTGCAAGTGACTTTTACAGAGCAAAACCACAAGGTGAGGCAGGTAAAAGGCAGGACAAAATTATAGTTAACTAACAAGATTACAAGTATAGTTGCTCATATAACTTTGATCCAATGGGAAATCACAAGGTAAGTATGAAGTGGGACAAAACTATGGTCAACCAATAAGATGACCAGTACAGTTGCTTAGGTGATACTGATTAAATGGGTATCAGATAGGGAAGCAAGTCACATAGCACGAGTACAAAGACTTTTCCTGGAAGGAAGAAGCCAGGGTGATTTTGGCCCCCTACCCAAGGTGATTGATGCCTATTTAGAATATCAATCACTACTGGGGGAAGTATGTGGGTGTGGTCATTTCTCTATCCTGAGGTCTGACCTTCAAGGAATGCACCTCTAGCCACAGTTGCCTTGTGCACTGACCTATCCTGAGGGCCTAGCTCTGTCTGACTGCCTATAATATTTCTACCTAATTTAGCTGTCTATAATATTCCCCCATCTGAAGAGGTACCCCAAATTGCTATGAGAGGGTAGAGGGCCACAAATTGATTCCACAAGACCAATGAGTGTCACTTGGGCTTCCCTTCTAATCCTAGGGTGATTAAACCAGTATTTAACCTGTAAAGTTATGGTGTGTGTACACTGCTCAGGGGATGTCTATTCCACATATTTAGTAGAGTTAGGCCAATGAGAATAAGAGTAATTTTTCTCAACACAAAGTAAATTTTCTCAACATAAAGAGGGGGCCTTTTCTTTTATTAAGTTTTCCTATAGTTAGAGTTAACTGAATATAATCATCATCAGAAAATATTGACTCCAGGTCCTTTATTGAGTTGTTTTTTGTTTTGTTGTTGTTATTTTTTCCTTTATTGAGTTGTAAAGCCCTTGTCAGAGCTATGAAGTCTGCTAGCTGGACAGTACCAGGGACAAGTGAGAAACATTCAAGTGTCTGATGTAAAGTCATTACTGTATATATTACCTTTCTTGTTCCATTTTCCATGAAGGAACTGCCATCACAGAAAAGGGTGAAATCAGGGTCAGTGAGGGGTGTATCTGACAAGTCTTTTTCCAGCTGCATATATAGAGAGAATTACCTGTTTGCAGTTATGTCTTTCAGTCTCAATTTGTTCCTTTACTGATAGAAAGGTGTGACAGTTTAAGGTGGAACATGACTTACTATAAGTAGAACCTAGTATTTAATAAGTTAGGTGTCTGGTAGTCATAGGCTTCCTTTGGAAGAAAGAAGTCTTGCCACATTGTGAAGTGTAGATACAATAAGATCTTTGTCTAGAGATAACTTGGATGCCTCTGGCACTATGAGAACTGTAGCAGCCACAGCTTGAAGGCACGTAGGCCATCCCTTTGGTACAATGTTTAACTTATGACTCAGATACCTTACAGGCTGTTGAGCAAGTTCCTGATCCTGTGTAAGCACTCCCAAAGTTATGGCTCTTTTTTTTTAACATGTAAAAGTTGAACATTTTCCAGTGCTTAAGGATACATTCCCAAGAAGTAAGAAATTTGACATTGATTGTCTCATCTGAAATGCAGAAGAATTGGCATCCTTTTAATTTCTACTTGATTTTTATGTCTCCAAGGCATCCCCCAAGATGACTTGGTCAGGGGCCAGTGGCTGCAACCTGGAAAGCAGAAGACAGGTCAGAGTTGAGACACTATCTTTCCCAGGAACTTGAATTGTTAACTCCAGCAAGTATTTATAAAAGTACAAGTTATGATTGAACTCAGCTATAGCAGTCACGTTTGAAGAAGGAAGCATTGTTTAGCACTAAACCACTGCTCTCTAGTTCTTTGAAAGAGAGTGTGTGAAGGTACCAAAGAGCAAGTTGGAAGTAGTTGAAGTGCTTTTCAGCCTGCAAATGAGATCACATCAAAAAATAGAGTTGAATAATGGCTTGGAAAAAAAAAATCCCACCTTGGGCCCTAAGGTGAAGAAGCCTCCAAGATATTCATGTTATCTACCTAGTCACCTAGGCAATATTCCTTAGTAGTAAAGACAAGGCTACACTTTTTTTAAAGTCTAACCTAAAATTTCTATGTCTCTGAATCTCACAGGTTAGACTTACCATCACCTAGCAACTAAAATTCACATGTTAGTAAAAGTGCATTTATCAGTCTTCTTACACATGAAAGAAGAGAAAAGTTGATTACAATCCGTTTCTTAGGGGCTAGGGATGTGGCTCAGTGGTGGAGTTCCTGCCCTGCATACACAAAGCCCTGGGTTAGATCCCCAGCACCTCAAAAAAAAAAAAAAAAAAATCTCTTTCTTAGCCTATACAAGGTACAAGTGTAGATTATTATCCATTCTCCTCTGTGAAAGGTAAATAGTTGTTGCAAGTGCCTCAGCCAGGAAGGGGTGGCCAAAGTACAAGGGAGTTTCTAACTTACTAACAGAGAGAAAAGTATGATAGATAAGTGAAAATTTTCCTGTTGTTTACCTAGTTGGGCTGTTGGGAATCAGTTCCAGTGAGGAATCTTTGGGTATCCACAGAGTCACCTGACCATGACCTCTCAACTGTCTTCTCAGCTTTCACTACTCCATACAACCAAAGATCTGTCACCTGAAAGGAATCCAGTTGCCTATCTGGTCAACATTCCATTGGCCACTGGCTTCAATGGGGATTCACCAGAAGGTGCTAGGGAACCTGTCCTCTCATTTATGATTGGTAGTTGCTCTAAGGGCCTTTAAAGTTCTATAAACTATAACTAAAGCTTGAGCTATCCTTATTTAAAATGATTTCCTTGTCTTCAGCATTCACAAACATTCATTTTTTTATAGGCCCCCTTAAAGTTTCTTAGATGTTTGAAAGGAGGGAAAGTTTCCTCACTCTCTAATCTTACATACCTCCAAAAAAGTGGCAGGGAAAGATCAGAAATGAGATCAGAAAAGGAGGTCTTTTCTTCTCATGTTCACAGTGAGTTATTGAGACAGCTTGCTCATGAGTCATCACTCTCAGCCTGGAAAGGCAAGAATGGGGAATCTCAGGAGCTAAGATTTCCTCCTCACCAGTGGAAGATCAGACCAGAAAGGAAAGTCAGGAAAAATAGGCTCAACATTTCCTCTAGAATGCAGAGGAGAATCAGGCCAGCTTGTCTCACTGAGACCTGACCCCCAAGTCCTGAGAACAGCTGCCAGCCTATTACTTTATAACTAGGAGTTGGGGTACTGTGATTTATTAATAGGCATGTATATTTTCTAAATATAAAGTAGATTTCATAAAAAACCCCATTTTACAAAATTTTATATCATAGTTCACTATGGCACATTCTAACATTATTCATCTGAGTGCTGTCGTCTAACAAGTCAAACAAGAAACACTAGGAAATTCAGCCAAAAAATCCAAATGCAGGATATATAAAGTAGGAACAAACTGTCCCATCAAAGAAACATCATAATCTTTCCATGTTCTCAACTTAAATTTATAAGGCATAAGCAATTGACAAAGACAAGGCATAAAAATTCAAAGCATATGCAACTGATAAAGACAAGGAAATTCAAGGCATAAGCAACTGACAAACAACAATAACAAGCTTTAATTACTCAAGTGAGTCACAATACAGAATCTATGAAACAAAAGCAAACACTTACCTTCCTCCAATTATCTCATTGGGGCCTCCAAATGATATAAGGGAAATATAACTCCCAACCTGATAGATGTCTGATATGACAAATTTGTGTCCTTTAAAAATCAAAGAATGAATTCTAGTAACAATGGAGGTTAAGAGTAGGAAGTATTTATTGAAAGAAAGATAGCTTCTAAGAGACAGAGGGGGTCCGAAGTGGGTAGTTCTGGGCACCCCACTAGAGCAAAGTCCTGAGGTAGGTAGAACAAAACTAAAACAAGTAATAAGATTACAAGTATAGTCACTTAGGTAACCTTGATCCAATGGGAAATCATAGGGTGAGTATGAGGTGGGACAAAATCATGGTCAAAAAATAAGATTAGGAGTGCAATCACTTAGGTAATGGTGATTAAATGGGGATCAAATGGGGGAAGCAAGTCACATAGCAAGTGTACATGGAATAAACAAAGACTTCTCCTGGAAAGAAGAGGCCAGGGAGATTTTGGTCCCCTACCCAAGGTGATTGATGCCTATTTAGAATATCAATCACTACTGTTCATCCCTAGGGAAAGCATGTGGGTGTAGTCATTTCTCTGTCCTGAGGCTTGACCTTCAGGAATGCACCTTCCAGCCACAGTTGTCATGTGCACTGACCTCTGCAGGGCCCAGCCTTATCTGATTGCCTATATTTATAACTTAGCTGTCCATAATACAACCACCAAAGAGAATTAGACCATCTCTGGGAGGGCAAATGATTAGTGAATAAGATGGCGTTTCTTGGTTAGAAAAAAAGGAACATCTCAACAAAGGAAATGTCGGTTAAAATATTTTACTCTGAAAATTATGCATCTTCATCACAGAGGAAATCTGCTTAGATTCTACAAACTTTAAATTATGAAGTAACCCAAATTAATTAGTAGATGCCTCTCTGGAACCTTCAAAGTTTGTTTGCATCAGAATTAATAGGTAGCTTTGGAAATATGTTTTCTTTTTTCTTTACTTCTGTTGAAAAGCAGTAATCTTTATTTAAGTTAGGGATATAATGTTAGGAAGTAATGTTAAAATATTGACATATTATGCACGAAGCCCTGGATTTGATCTCCAGCATAGTACAGTAAAACAAAACAAAGAACTCACAGATGATTATATTCACTATTTTATGTGGATCTTTGAATGAGAAAACATGTATATGTTAGAGTCCCAGTGAGTCAGTAATTGAAGCCTGTAGAACCAGCCTGCAAGGTGATCCAGATGGTCACAGACTCCTGGGAGTCACACCCTTGTGTAGACTTCTACAGTGAGCGGAGCTGTCTCGTGTAACCAACACGGTATTGTGGGAATGATGGCATGAATTCTGAGGCTAAATCATAAAAGATATCATGGTTTCCACCTTTTCTCTTGTATGTTTGCTCCGGAGGGAGCCCGCTGACACGTCATGATGACAGTTAAGCAACCCTACAGAGAGGGCCCCTGACAATATCCCCCGTGACCAAACCTTCTTAGAAGTGGACCTTCAGGCCCCGCCCCCACCCAGCCTGTAGACAATTGTTGCCATGGTGGAATATCTTGACTGCAATCATGAGACCATGAGGTAAATTATCCCTAGATTCCTTTCTTTTTTTTTTCCCTGGTACTGGGAATCGAACTCACGACCTTGAGCTTCCTCGCACTTGCCCTATCCTAGATTCCTGACCTATTACTGCTGCTGAGAGAATATGTTTACTGGTAAGTCACTAAACTTGAAATAATTTGTTACTACAGCAAGAGATTTCGAAGTCTTCCTTTCTTCTCCAAGAAATACTAATGGCACAATAAACCAATGATGCCCACCTTAAACCATGTACAAAGTCAAAAGGCTATGCTGTAGCGCTTGCACCCATAATTCAAAGAACTTGCCAGTAAGTCTTTGTCCCAAAGAAGAGTCCCAAGACCTCGATTACCTGGGAGCCTGTTAGAAAAGCAGAATCTCAAACACCACCTTAGACCTGGAGGCTGCATTTTGATGAGATTCCTCCATGCCAGCTAAGTACATTAAAGTTTGAGAAAAAGCCCTGAACTATTTTGCTCAATGTATCAATAACAAAAACAGTTGGGAAGCTCATCCTTCGGAAATTCTGAGTTTATTCCTTCGGGTTGAGGCTGTGGTGGTGCAGACCTTATCTGGGGGTTCCTTTGAAATTGTCTGTCGCGCCTCCTGAAGGAGCACCCAGTCATGGTCTTAACAGACTCCGTTTTCCCCCTCTCACCTGCGCTTTCTCTCTGAGGCATCTCTCACTCCAGCTCATCTCAGATCCAGGCCTAGTGAACCTTGCATGCAGGTCACCTCATAATAGGAACTGAGGCTAACACCCTGGTCCTTCAAGCGGAAGCCATCACTTCATGACTGACCCAAATTGGCGCCTGCAGAAGCTGAGTGTGAGACAACGGTCAACCAGAACAAGCTTGATCAAGACTGCCTGCCTACGCATACTTCCTGCTGGGGGACCTACACCTTTCCCTATATAATCCTAGAGTTTACTCTGAGTACCCAAGACAGGGTTTAGGTCGCAATCTCCCTGCCTCTTCGTAGTCTGGACACACAATACCCCCAACGCCCCGACGGAACTCTGGAGGCAGATTGTGGCAGAACTTGGCCTGCTGGGTCAGGTCTCTGGCCTTGGACTCCTGTAACAGGCACAATAGAGCGTAGGATTTGCTTTTCAGAAGCAAATGCTTTCCCAGGACTCAGTTCATTCCAAGAAAAGCCTTTATGCCTTTCCACTCTGAAGGTCAGTTCGGAATTGCCGTGCGAAGGACTGACCAGGTGCCGACAGTGTGAGGCGCATGTTGTCAGATTGGGTCTAAGCAGCTTTGCTCTGCAACTTACTCCGACGGCAAAACCGAAATAGCTAATGTTTCTCATACACCTTTGGAAACCATGTTTGTATTGTTGACCAGACCTTTGGAATTAGGATTTCTCGGGTGACGGGTCTTCGCAGATGTCCGCCCCACACTGCCTGGAACATGGGCGGGTGGGGAAAGGCGTGGGCCGGCGGTGCGCTGCGCACTCTCAATAAATATCTGTCCATTAACTAAGTCTCCCAACCCAGTAACTCCTGATTCCTCATTCATTCAGTTCCTGAACCTACCATGTTAGCAGTCTGCAGTGGAGAGGGTGGAGGTTGTTTTCGCAAAGGATTTTTAAATAAAGGAAAAACAAAATTTTTTTTTTTAGATGATAAAGCCTGTGCCTAAGCTCGGAGCCGCGTTCACATTTCCGCCCGGATTCCTCAGTGGGGGGCGGATGCAGGGATGCGCTCCCTGCCCTTGACTCTCCTTCCTTTGTATTTTCGCTCCGGCCTGCGCGTGCACGGCCCGGGCTGAGCGCGCGCCGCGGCTGCGCCCTTCCGCGCCGGCTCGGGTCTGGCGGCCTCTGCCGGAG